>NC_142502.1:70600000-70906153 GCF_057876585.1 Rhinolophus sinicus | reverse complement strand
CATGAGTGTCTCTTGTGTGGGGTTGTGTGTGCCCTCCTGTTATAGTTGAGCCTTGATTGCTATTGGCATGTCAATGGAGGGCATTGGCCCTCAGGCTGATTGGCTATGGAATTTGGTCACATCCACAGATTCTGAGCAGCTGTGTGGGGGCTTACCCCACTGAGTGGGATTTGGCCCAGCAGGCTCTTGTGCCTGTTGAGACAGTCCTTTGGATGTGCCACTTGTGGGACAAATTGGTTGGTGCTCTGCTGTTATATAAAGTCAACTTCCAAGTACGTGGGTTCTGGGGGCTCTTGCAATGGGTTCCAGTGCAGGCCCAGGTCACCCAGTGCCTGTAACTACCTAGGGACTACCTAGGAGATACATAGTGGTCTATGGTTGCTCACTGCATGTGCTAAAGTTGGAAGCACGTGGGAGAGGCCACACTGCAAACTGAGGATGGCTGCCACCCAGTACTGGGCCTGGGATAGCTCTGCAAAAAGCCAGGATAACCCGAGACCTACTGCCATCTGCCAGCTCCCTTAAGGTTCAGCCACTGATAAAGCCTCCTGTTGTATGCAAGTTGAGCTAGGGTTGCAGGGAGTTACTAGAGTGGGAAGAATTGTGATCAACATTTTAATGTTTGGTGCCAGTGCTGATCCTGGAGCTACTCAGGAAAAGTCTCAGAGCACACTGAGGCCAGTTGCTGCCCACCGGCTCCCACCACCTCCAATAGTTTTCCAAGGAAGATTGCAATGTGGTCAGGGCTGGCTGCTCTGGGGAGACAGTGCCTCTGGTGTTAGGGTAGTTGAGTGGGGTGGGATTCCAGTAAGTCAGCAGAGGGGAGCAGTGGAGCTCAGCAGACCAATCAAATTCAGATTTGGCCATGTGGGGGCAGGCTCAGCACAGGAAAGATGGCACCCACCTGCTGACTGCTGGGTAAAGAACCCACACAGGGAAAAACGGCGACTGTCCTTCAGCCCTGCCTCTGACACCACACATGTCAGTCTGCCTTCCACATGTTCTGACACCCCCTGAGTCACTGTCCCTCTGCTGGAGTGCAAGGTAAATGCCTGTGAGTGAGCGAGTCTGTGTGCAGGCCGTTTAAGAGGACATCTGGGTTTCCCACAGACTTCTGTCCCACCTGTATGGTCAGAAGCCTCACTGTTTTTCTCAGCTAGATGTTGTGGAGGCTCCTCTTCCCGGCACCAGTGCTTTGTGCTGGTGAGCCTGGTGTGAGGCTGGGGTCTCTCAGTCCTATAGGGACAACCTCCTCCCTGGCTGAGATATCCCTCCTGATTCTCAACCACAGCAAGGAGGTTTGGTGCAGCCTGTTTCTAGTCTCCATCCCTCCTACCAGTCTCGATATGGCTGCTTCTTTATATCCTTATTTATAAAACTTCTGTTCATCCAGACTTCAGATGGTTCTCCAGTTTGTTCTATAATTTCAAGCTATATATAAGTTATATATAGTTATATATATAACTATAATTTAGTTATAATTTTAATGTGTTCACGGAATGCAGCAGGTGCAGTGTTTATCTTCTCTGCCATCTTGGATCTCTGTCCTGAATTAATTCTTTAATGTATGGCTGAAATTCATTTGCAAATATATGACTTAGGATTTTAAATTTCACAATATTTAAAGTTGGCTTATGGTTTGAGTTTCTGTGCTACATAATTAATTAGTTGTAATACTTAATTCCCTTTTTTCACAAATATTAAATGAGCACTTTGCTGTAGTCACTATGCTAGGTGCCAAGAGTAAAATGGATTGTAAAACTAAAGTGGTTCCCTGACCTCCTGGATCTCACATTGTAAGGTACAATTGGAATTATGGTGCCTTTTACAAAGAACTGTTTACAATGCCATGCGGGACAAAATAGGCTAATCTGAACTAGTTTGGGGTTTTTGAATGTTCAGGAAGACTTTTCTCAGGAAGTGACAATTGAGAGCTGAAAATTAAGTAAGAGTTAAGGTGTGAAAGGATTGGAGAATCAGGAATAACACTTTAAGTACAAACTCTGTGGCAGAAGACAGTAGAACACACAGAATAAGAGGGAGTGTAGTGCATCTAGGGGTGAGGGTCATGCCCTGGTCACTCTTTCAGCTGTTCCTTTAGGTATTTACCTCTTTATCGCTAAGCCAATGTGCTTATATGGCTACTACACGTTTCATTGCCTATTACTTTGCACTTTTAAAAATGATTACTACCATTTTTTCTACCATCGTATCACTCACATGCATAAATGCTATCTCCCAATGCTCCCAAAGCAGTCATATCATAAGGCTGGTCATGTTTTTGTTTGTTTGTTTGTTTTGTTGTTTTTTTTGTATTTGACTATGTAAAATTAATTCATAGAAGAACCATGTAGCAAAATAAAATTACATTATATTCCTAAAACAGCTTTCCTCTTTGAAGTTATAATCATTCTCATTTGTTTCTTTGTTGTTTCTCTCCCAAATCCCTTCCAGT
Organism: Rhinolophus sinicus; assembly: GCF_057876585.1. Classification (NCBI taxonomy): domain Eukaryota; kingdom Metazoa; phylum Chordata; class Mammalia; order Chiroptera; family Rhinolophidae; genus Rhinolophus; species Rhinolophus sinicus. Next base: position 70,903,698 of record NC_142502.1, on the reverse strand, counting down.
TACCAAAATTGCCTTTCAATGCTATTAAACACATTATTTTATTCATTTTATGTTCTTCCAGACATCTTTCCCAGAGTTTTGTGACTTCTTCAATCAGGATTAGATGTTTCCTAGGTCTGCTGCAAGACTATTATCTTAGAATCTCCCCTCACCATTATCCATTTTCTTTACCTCTTTTTTGTGTGTTTGTTCTCCTGCTTTCTGAATCCCATGGCTTCCTTTTTCTTGATTTAATCTCTCATTTTCTTCTTGAGAAAGGCTGCATGGAAGATAAGATTCAGGAGGTAATTTATATCTGAAAATATTTTCTATTTTGCTCTGCTACATTTGTATTAGTCTGGCAGGGCATAGAATTCTAGATTGGAAGTAATTATCCCTCTAGAATTTTAAAGCCAACACCATATTTTGGTTAAGCTTCTAGCATTGCTCTTGACATTCAGTTTTGTTATCTTTTTTAGTGTTACTTGTTATTTCTATAATATGTCCACTAAAGTTAATAATTTTCTGAGAATGTATCTTTCTTTGTTTGGGTTTATTTTTCCCATTGTGTTGAATACTTAATGGGTTATTTCAAAATGAAATTTGTGATCCTACTTCTGGGAAATTTCTTTGATCATTCCCTGAAACTTTTATTCACATGTTGGATCATCTGGACTGAACTTATTTATTTTTTTAAATCTTCTTACTACTTTTCTTCATTTCTCTATTTTTGATCTGCTTCCTCTAGGATTGCATTTATTTTATCTTTTATTAAGCTTATTTCATTTATGCCAACACATTTATGATTTCATGTATTCATCTATCAAAGCACCTTGGTTTTTTTTTTTTTTCATGGGTAAAATGTTTTAGAAATCCTGAGTCATCTGTTTTACGGTTTTTTTTTTTTTTTTCTCCTTCTTTCTTTGCTTATTTGTTTTGGCCTCTACTTCTTATGTTAATGTATCTCCTCAGAATTTCTACTTGTCTATTTTTCATGCATAAGAGAAGAACACAAGGGAGCTGATTAACATCTTCTGCGCATGAGTGGACTTTGCAGACTGTTGACTTCATGGTTGGCCTGGTCTTTTTCTTTTATATATATATATGTGTATATATATATATATATATATATATATATATATATATATATATCTTTATTAAATTTATTGGGGTGACATTTGATTAGAAAATTATATAGGTTTCAAGTGTATAATTCTATAATACATCATCTATATATTGTATTGTGTGTTCACCACCCAGAGTCAGATCTTCCATTACCATATATGAGGTCAGACAATTAGGTTTGCAAACACATCCTAGAAAAAGTGCTATATATATCATTGCTGAATATCACTACAGTCACCTTTGAAGTACTCCTCTTGGGAACCTATGCACTGATGCCAGTGCCTAGTCCACCCTTCAAAGCAATTTTGGAACTCCTTTTCTGGAATGGCCATCAGAGCTGTGGTCATATTACCCTTGATGTCCTGAATGTCATCAAAGTGTTTTCCTTTCAATATTTCCTTTATCTTTGGGTAAAGAAAGAAGTCATTGGGGACCAGACCAGGTGAATAGGGAGGGTCTTCCAGTACAGATATTTGTTTTACTGGTTAAAAACTCCCTCACAGACAGTTCCGGGTGAGCTGGTGCATTTCATGATGCAAGAGCCATGAATTGTTGGTGAAAACAACAATTCATCTAGTTAGGCTACGTCTAACTTTTTCACGTAGCCTTTTCAACACTTCTAAGTAGTAAACTTGGTGAACTGTTTGTCCAGTTGGTACAAATTCATAATGAATAATCCCTCTGATATCAAACGTTAGCAACATCGTTGCAACAAAGTTCACGAACTTAATTGTCAGACCTCCTATTTGATGCCCTTTCCCTCTTCTACCACCCTCTTCCTCCTTGCCCTCTGGTAACCACTAAACTGTTGTCTGTGTCTATGATTTTTGTTCATTTGTATCACTTGTTTGTTACTTTCAGTTTTACATCTCACATATGAGTGAAGTCATATGGTTCTTGTCTTTTTCTGTCTGACATATTTTGCTTAGCATGATAATCTCAAGATCCACCCATGTTGTTGTTGCAAAAGGCAGCATTTCGTTTTTTCCTATAGCCAAGTAATATTCCATTGTATATATGTACCACATCTTCTTTATCCAATCACCTATCGAAGGTCATTTTGGTTGTTTCCGTGTCTTGGCCATCATGAATTATCCTAGTCTTTTTTCAACAGTGTTCTGGGAGAAGAATAAATGCCGCAGAGTATTATTTGAGTATTTTCTCAAGGGAATTATTTAGCTGGTATCATTGTAGATTCAGAGAAGAGAAGTTAATTCTTTGTGTATGATGAAAACCCTAGAACATTAGGGCTTAATTTTCCCATGGAACTTAGTTTGAAAAGGGTTGCTTTGGCCTCACTATATATCTTTAGAAATTTTTTCTTGGGCTAGTTAGATTCCCCAGAAAAAAATCTTTCAACCAGCTGTCTGCATGTTATAAAATGCATTATGGAAGCTCTGTGGGCAAAGCATACTAGATGTATCAATATTTCAATAAATAAATGTTCATTAAGGCCCCTGTTTGCTTGACTCACACCCTCAACTGTGCTAGTAGTTCCTAGGCCAGAAATTTTTATCTTCACTAGACAAAATCCCTAGTCTATTGCAAATAGTGATAAGAAGGACCCCTCTTCTTGGAAACATGGAGGGGATTTAGGGGCCTAATTTCTTTTTAATTGCACTTTTAACCAATCCTTCTCTTTGCTCACTTTCATCCCCACTTCCAGAGCTATGTAATGTTATCCATTCTTCTGACTTCAGGAGGTTCAGCAATGCAAATGGAATCACTACCATGCCAGCATAGGATTCAGTTTTCTGGATTCTGCTAAATCATTTACCACTCTTTTTCTACTTTTAAGCTTCCCAAATTTTGTTTCTATCATCTCTTCTTCCAGAATCTTTATTCTTGCAATTTTGTGACGGAATAAAGCCAAACAAAACAAAGCAAAGCAAAACAAACAAAATATTTTTTTACTGTTATTTCAGGAGGTTCATGAAGGACCACAGGAAAATGCATATGTTTATTCTAATACCTATAATGAGAAGCCTAATTATTTTGTCATTAAATTACATTTTAATATTCTGCAGAGATAAGATTGTCTCATTCTTCACTGTTTCAGAAAAAAAAAAAATACTATTTGCTCCTGTTTATTCCATCATGATGAATGGCAAAATAAAAATTTTTATATCTATGGGGATGTTACTTGCAAGTACCTTAAATATTTATGAATATTTATTGGGAATAATTTTTGTAATGTCATGGTTTGATTTTTAAGAAAATAAGCATCTCTTCCCTATTTTACATGAGTCCTTTTTTAAGACCTCTCAGCAAATATTTTAGAGTTATTTATATACCAGGGGTGCCAAAAAAATGTATGCAAGTGGACAGGACACTTTGGCCAATGTTGCTCAAGCAGTAGTTCACCATAATCAGAAGTGTCTGGACGCTGATGGTAACCACTTTGATTACCTCTTGTAATTGCAGAAGTAAATGTGTCTTGTATTTATCTTTTGTTATCAGTATACATTATTACAATTTTAATATTTTTCCTTTCTTAAAATGTGTATACTTTTTTTGGCACCCTCTGTATATTCTTATATTTCTTGACAACATGGTAAAACATTATTTTAAGTAACTTGGTAGAATTTTAAAAGACAATATTTTATTACCATTTAATTTCCTGAGATTTTTCTGGTTTGCAAATAAATTTTAATTTGTGAATATTTGTTTTGTAACTAGACAGATAATTGTATTTATTTTTCTAATAGATTTTCACAGATATTTCTTTATGTTCTTAGAAGACAATTATCTGTAAATGTAATTTTCTCATTCTTTATAATGACTATTCCTATTATTGAAACTGTAAACCAATTTCATTAATTTCCATTTACTTTCTTACTTCTATTTGCTTTTTCTAGATTCTTTAGCTTTTATTTTTCTACTGTCTTACAATAATAATTTATTTTAATAGTTTTATGCCTAATTATATATAATTTTATATTTATGTGGGACTCTGATTTTATAATAAATATTTTTGTAAACAATGTTATTTTCATAATTTTATAAATTATCTGTTATTTTATTTACCTTTTGACCTAGTATTCTCTAGGAAAATAGTTTGTTTATTAAGTAATTTAGCTTACTTGTGTGAATTTTCATTATTACATATTTAAATTATTCTCTGTGTTGTGTTTCTCAAACTGGTGACCCCAGGGCTGCATTCCATCCATAGACATCTTTTGTTTAGGAATTTTGTTATGTTTGAATAGTCTTTAAAATGCAATATAACTATGTAGGTTTGAAGTTTGTTATAACTCTAGACATTCAGCACCTGTTGTTTTATACCTGACCAACTTCACCCACCCTATGCAAATAATTGATCTTTTAATTCCTGTTACATGAAATACAATTCTGTTTGTGATGATCTCATATTTAGACTCATAATACTCTGCTATGTAGAGGAAAGGAGAACAAATTTCAAACTTGCTCATGAACAATCAAGGAACAACCTGCAAATTTGTTTATAAGCAGTATGACAAAAGGGAAAATACCATGCACTAATCACAAAATAGTGATCCCAGTAACGTTTTAATACTTCTGAATTTTGTCCAGTTAAGCAAGACGAAAGAGTTCAGTTAATAAAAAATTCAGCTCCTATTTATAATTAGCAAAGTTATAGACGTAAATATGTCAATGGAAAATATACATCCACTTCAGATGTAACATATATAGATGGAACAGAGAAGGAGTTGCCAAACTTTTCTGTAAAGGACCAGATGGTAAATATTTTCAGTTTTGCCAGTTGTATGGTTTCTGTTCTAACTACTGAACTGTGGCATTGCAGTGTGAAAGAAGGCATAAGCCATAGGTTAAAATGGAAGTGAATGAGCACAACCTGTTCCAATAAAACTGTTTTGTTTTGTTTTTGTTTGCTTTTTTGTTTTGTTTTGTTTTTATTTTTAAAAACAAGTGGTGGACTGGATTTGGCCTTTGGGACATAGTTTGCCACACTTTGAGATACAGCAATTTCCCAAGTCCCACTTTATACAGAAAGAAGTTGAGAAAAACTCTAAAAATTACTTAGGACCTGGTCCTGGGGTTCCATAATGGCTTATTCTCTCATTTTTCTATTTTTGCCCCAAAAAACTGAGATCAGTCAAGGCATTGTCCTGTGTTGTATATGTCTTCAGCCTTTTACCCTCCCACTACATCAAAATTCATGGATTCCATTTCTTACTTGATGGTTTTAGTAAGAAGAGCTGGTTTATATGATTAGCCCATGTGAATGAATTAAGGAAGAGTAATGCAATGATTTTGATCTAAGTTCAATATTTTAGCTATATTTGCAGTAAACTGAAGTAATTATGATCAGAGACTGAGTCTCATCCATCTTATTCTTACATTGGAATTTTTCTGTCTGATGCTGCTGGATATCTTCTATTAATATTTGACCTGATAGATGAAGTCTCCACACTCCTGTACTCTGTTTGTGGCCCAGGAGACTGACCTGTGTAGACTGAATCAGTGGATTCCCATGTCCACTGACTGCTAATTGTCTTCAGCTCTTGGTGGGCAGGGGTGAGCTCCTCAGTGATCAGAGAGAGAAGTGAGGTGATGAAGGATTTATTCCCTCAGTTCCTTTCCTTTTCTGAAGGTCACAGCTTCTTTTGAGTAGTTCTCTCTCAGGGTTTTACAGACCCCTCTCCTCACTCTTTCAGGAAACTAGGGCCACCTCCTGGATGTCACGCCAACCCTTGTGGTTTCCCTACACCTTGACTTCTTCTTTGTAAATGGTTTCTTTTTAAAACTCATCTCAAATTAGCCACTTTTTGTGTACAATTTGTTCCCTGCCAAGACTCTAAATGAGAGAGTTAGCAAAGAAATTTTAATATCCTGGTGGACTAAAAGAATAATCTCTATTTACAGAGCATAAAGTTTGTTGTATTAATTCTTTTATATAATTAATTTTGTCTCATTTAAATTTTTTATTTTTGTAATCTATAAGAATTATATTAAAGCATTACTTACGACAAATGTATTTCTGTAACTTTCTAATTATTTTTCTTTATATAATGTGATTTGCTGGCCTATAAAAGATGTAGATTTTAGTTTTGTCAATGTGAAATAACTTTTCTTTCTCATTTAATAATTTTTAATTTTTAATATCTTACCCTGATTTGAATATTACTACTCCAGCAATTGTTTGTTTATATTAGATTGATAACATTTTTGCCTCTTAATTTTTATTGTATATAATTTATTTATTTTGAATACTTAAATAATATTATTTCTTAACCAATTTGAGAAAACACAAAATATATAATGAAAGAAAATAGAGATCACTAATAATCTGAACTCCGCAGCCACTATTAATATTTTCAGGTATAGTAGAAATCCTTTTATCTGACATAGTCAGGATGAGAGTTAATTGAAATAGTTGCTAAAAGCAAAACGTCATAAAAGTAAAATATCTATGCCTAAATTTTATGCTAACTTAAAAGTTACACAGTACATTAATTCAGTGACAATTATGTATAGTATATAAAACATTATATATAATGATGATGACCACAATAGTGATGATATTCCTCTCCTGAATACTTTTCATGTTTTACCTTTTGCCTACAAAATTAAGTACTGAAACAGTATTTTTCAAACCTTGGCCTTTGTAATCAATCCCCTGTATCCTTCTTAATGGCCTGAGTCTCAGGTCCTGTAGCTTAGAGATTCTTATTTATCTGAGAGAGGGTTTTGAATATTTGCAAATCTAACAAATATTTAAGGTGTTTTAGATTTAAGTGACCTTTAGACTACTCAGAAAAATTGCCTAATATGACCAACAAGGCTTTTCATAGTTTAGGCACATCTCTCTCCTCCCCTCCCCTCCCCTCCCCTCCCCTCCCCTCCCCTCCCCTCCCCTCCCCTCCCCTCCTCTCCTCTCCCTCCCCTGTCTCTTATCCTCTTCTGTCTCTCCTCTCTCCTCTTTTTCAAAAGCACTATCTACTAGTTTTCACTTTAATCATACTTAACTATTTGGAGTCTCTTGAGATTTCAGGTTTATTTGTTAGCAGTGCTCTCTTCACTAGCATGTTCCTCCTGAACTTATCCATCTGCAATTTATTTGTTGACTCATCTCTTGTTCTGTTTCCTTTTGACATCAATCATTACTGGGCATACTGTGTGAGGGAAGGGCTTCTAGGAAGTCATCTAATCAATGCCACCTTATGCTGGCAATAGAATGAGCACCCACTTTCCTCTAAGAAACTATCTGAACAAACCCCATAATGCTCCATGACCAGTTAACTTAGGCACCAGGAGATTTCCGAGGTTCCACAGTCACCCATTATCAGTGGAACTCTTCCTTTTGTGCTGCTCTGATCTGTGCATTCCACTGTGTTCCCAGAAATGTGGCTAGGTGGTCAGCTTCCTTTCTGACACTTCTTCTTTTAGTGTTAGCTGTACCAAGCTGTCTCATGAATAGTCTACATTCTCCAAGTAAAATATTCTTTAAGTAATAGCTTTGTTTGATAGCCTCTTTGCAAGCCCCCTTTCTTGCAAACTATTGCTTTATTTTCCTTTTAACTTTATTTTTTAAAGATTTTTATTAAAACATAGCTAATATACAATATTAGTTTCAGGTGTGCACCGTAGTTATTTAACGTACATATACCTAAAGAAGTGATCACTATGATAAGTCCAGCAACCATCTGACACTGTACCACGCTATCATAATATTATTGACTATATTCCCTATGCTGTACATTACATCCCCATGACTTATTTGTTTTATATCTGTAACTTGGAACCTGTTATTCCCCTTCCCCTTTTTCTCCTCCTTTTTAATATTTAAAATACAGTTGACATTCAATACAGAGGGTACCAAAAAAATGTACACACATTTTAAGAAAGGAAAAACTGTATTAAAATGGTAATACTCAATATATATACCAATAACAAAAGATGAATACAAGTCACGTTTGACTTCTGCAATTATAAGAAGTGCTCAAAGTGGTTACCATCAGTGTAATTTTAATACAGTTTTTTTTCCTTTCTTAAAATATGTATACATTTTTTGGCACCCTCTGTATTATTTGATATTAATTTCAGGTGTACAGCATAATGGTTAGAAATTTATATAATTTTTTAAAAACTTTTATTTATTTAAGTGTGTTTTTCCAGGACCCATCAGCTCCAAATCAAGTAGTTGTTTCAATCTAGTTGTGGAGGGTGCAACTTACAGTGGCCCATGTGGGGATGGAAACTTGTTGTGAAGAGCACCGTGCTCTCACCAACTGAGCTAATTGGCTGCCCTGCAGATATTTATATAATTTAAGAAGTGATCCTCCTGACTAGTCTAGTACCCACCTGGCACTATAGATAGTTATTACCATATTATTGACTATATTCCCTATGCTTTACATCCATGATATTTTGTAACTACCAATTTGTACTTCTTAATGCCTTCACCTTTTAGACCCTTCCGTGACCTCCTCCCATCTATCATCCCAATAAATCTAGTACCCATCTAACACTATACACAGTTATTACAATATTATTGACTATATGCCTTATGCTATACCCTACATTCCCATGACTACTTTGCAGCAACCAATTTGTACTTCTTAATCCCTTCCACTTTCTTATCCATCCCCAACTCCCCTCCCAACTGGTAACCATCAAAATATTTCCTGTATTTATGAGTTTGTTTGTGTTTTGTTTGTTTATTTTGTTCTTTAGATTCCACATATAAGTGAAATCACATTGTTTCTGTCTTTTGCTGTCTGACATACTTCACTCAGCACAATACCCTCCAGGTCAATCCATGACACCGCAGATGGCAAGAACCTATTCCCTTCACTGGCTGAGCAGTATTTCATTGTATATATGTACCTCCTACTCTTTATCCATTCATCCATTGATGGACACCCAGGCTGCCTCCACATCTTGACCATTGTAAACAATGCTGCTATGAGCTTGCAAATGCACATGTACCCTTGAAGTTGCACTTGAGTTTCTTTGAATAAATACTCAGTAAATAAATTACTGGGTCTTTCCTTTGTCACTTGTTAAAGCCTTTATTTTAACATCTATTTTGTTAGGTATAAATATTGCTACTCCAACTTATTTTTTTCTTACTATTTTCATGAAATATCTTTCTCCCCATCCCTTCACTTTCAGTTAGTGGGTGTCTCTTGATCTGAAGTGTGTCCCTTGTAGGCAGCATATGTAAGGGTCTTGTTTTCTTATCCATTCAGCCACCCTGTCTTTTAATTGGAGCATTTAATCTATTTACACAAAGTAATTCTTGATAGATATATAGTTATTGCCATTATATTATTCATATTTTTTATCTGTTTTTGTTCATCTTAAAGAAGTTCCTCTATGATTCCTTGTAATACTGGTTTGGTGGTGATGAACATCTTTAGCATTTTTTGTTTGTATGGGAAGCTCTTTATCTGTTCTTCAATTCTAAATGATTGCTTTGCTGTATAGAGTAATCTTGGTTGTAGGTCCTTACTTTTCATCACTTTGAAAATTTCCTACCAATCTCTTCTGGCTGGCAAAGTTTCTGTTGAGAAATCAGCTGATAGTCTTATGAGAGCTCCCTTGTAGTAGCTAACCGCTTTTCTCTTGCTGCTTTTAGATTCTTTCTTTGTCTTTAACCTTTGACATTTTAATTATGATGTGTCTTGATATGCACCTCTTTGGGTTCATCTTGTTTGGGACTTTCTGTGCTTCCTATGCTGGAATATTTATTTCCTTCACCAGGTTAGGGAAGTTTTCCATCGCTATTTCTTCAAATAGGTTTTCAATTCCTTGCTCTCTCTCTTCTCATTCTGGTACCCCTATGGTATGTATGTTAGTACACTTGATGTTGTTCCAGAAGCCCCTTAAACTCTCCTCATTTTGATGAATTCTTTCTTCTTTCGCTGTTCTGATTTGCTGTTTTCCGCTGCTTTATTCCCTCTAATGTGGTCTTCATTTCAGTTATTGTATTCTTTATTTCTTGCTGATTCTTTTTTTTTGTTTTCTATCTCCATTTTTATGTTTCCTATCTCTTTGTTGATGTTCTCCCTTAGATCACTGAGAATTCTTATAACCAGTGTTTTGAACTCTGTGTCTAGTAAATTGCTTGTCTCCATTAATTTAGTTCTTTATCTGGAGCTTTGTTCTGTTCTGTTATTCAGGACACGTTTGTTTGTCTCCCCATTTGGCTGACTCCCTGTGTTTCTTTCTATGTATTAGGTAAGGTTGCTATATCTTCCAGTCTTAGTAGAGTGGCTTTATGTAGTGGGTGTCCAGTGGTGACCAGTGGCACAGTCTTCCTGGTCACCTGAGGTGGGTGCTCCAGGTGTGCTCCTTGTGTGGGCTGTGTGTGTCCTCCTTTTGTAGTTGTACCTTGGTTGCTGTTTGTGCATCAATGAGAGGGATTGATTTTCAGACTGACTGTGCGGACTGGCCATGACTACAGTGGAGGAGCTGTTGTGCAGGGTTTGACCCTACGGAGCAGGATTCACTTTAGCAGTGCTCTCGTGACTGCTTAGGGTGCCCTTTGGGTGTGATGTTCCCAGAGACAGCCAGGTGTTACTGTGGCTGGATCCAAATATGGCTAGTGGATGTGCCAGTCCCAGGGCCTCCTGGAGGGGTCCATCACAGGCCAAGTTCAGCCACAGCCTGTACCCTGTTGAGGGCCACCTTGTACGAGCCACAAAACTTTCCGCAGATGGCCACCACTTACACTGGGCTTGGAGGTGCCTTGAGAGGTCAATCTTCCAACCAAGGCCAGCTGCACTTAGGGCTGCTCAACCAGAAGTACAGCATACTCCAAAGCCAGATGCTGCTTGTTTGGATTTTGTGAACCTTTGAGAGATTTAAGGAAAGTCTGCATCATGAGCCAAGACTAGCTATTTATGCAGAAAAGCCACTGGAAGTGGCTTGGGTATTCCTGAAAGTTGGGTGGGTTAGGGTCTCAGGGAACCAGGGTGAATTAACAGTGTTAGCTAGGTTGATGGACACTTAGAAATGGAGGCCACCTGTGTTTGCACACCAGGAATGGGGAGGATTCAACAATGAAACAATAGCTTCCACCAGCTCTTCTGTCTGGAAGAAGGCTGCCCCTCCAGCCCTTGCTTTGAAGTGAGACACCTCATTTCCTTCTGGTATGTCCCTACTGCCTTTCCAGCTGATGCCCCAGTGTCAGAGCTCAGAGCAAGTGATTCCATCAGCAAGTAAGTCCTTGCACAGTCCCTTTAAGAGGAGAACCTGGGAGTGTAGCCGCCCTTGTCTTACTCAGCCATAATTTCCGCTGTTTTTCATAACCAGAAGTTCTGGGGACTTCTCTCCTGGCACTAAAACCCTGGGCTGGGAAGCCTGGAGTGAGGCTGGGAGACCTCACTCCTCTGGGGGGAGGGGGGGTTACTTCCACAGCTGAGATACCCTCCCGAGTTTTAATGGTCATACGTGAGTGTGGGACCAGCCTTTTCCAAGGTCCACTCCTCCTACCAGTCTCCAGGTGACTTGTTCTGTCTGTCCTTAGTTGTAGGGCTTCATTTTAGCTAGACTTCAAGTGATTCCCAATGATGGTGGTTTTGCAGTTTAGTTTTAATTTTGATATGGTCATGAGAGGAGGTAATCACAGTGTTTACCTATTCACCATCTTGACCAGATCTCCGCTTTATCTTCCTTTTGTAATAAAAGTCTGCTGCCACTTTAGGGCTAGCCCCATTATAATTTACCATTTTGCTACTCCCTGATTGCTACCACCTGGTTTTTTCTTCATAATTCACTGAAGACAATCTAGTTTCTTTACCATTCAAGATATCTATTATGTACATCTCTGACTTCAAGTAACTTTTAAGTCTAACACAAACACTTACACATGGTATTTATTTTTATTAGATATAGCAGTTATCAATATCTCTATCTTAGAAAGACTGCACAAACTAATGCATTCCCTCCCTATTTATCTCCATTTATCTCAGTAAACTTCTCCACCTTAGTTCATTCTGCCTAGTCCTCAATATAATTGGAAAATGTTTTATATACTGTGTTTCCCCAAAAATAAGACTTAGCTGGGCCATCAACTCTAATGCGTCTTTTGGAGCAAAAATTAATTTAAGACCCGGTATTTATTTTATATTATTTTATTATATTATACAAGACCTGGTCTTATATTAAAATAAGACTGGTTCTTATATTTACTATTGCTCTAAAAGATGTATTAGAGCTGATGGTCCGGCTAGGTCTTATTTTCAGGGGAACACGGTACTATGGTTTCAGTGTTCATATTCTGTGGTAACATAGTCTGAATATATATATATACATATATATATATATATGTATATATATATATATGTATATATATATATATATATAAAATGAATATCAAGTGTGTATATATATGTAAACATATATATGTATATTAAGTATTTGTATTATCTAAATATTTATTTGAATATTAAACTGTTTTGAGAACAGAGGCAGCGATGTCTAGAAGAACTTGTTCCCAGGTTTCTTCTTTCCCCAGAGCTCTAACAGATGAGAAGCAGGAAATTTTGTAGAAAAACTTCCATCCTTTAGTTATAAAATAATGGAATTATTCTGGAACATTTTTATCTTTTCTTCCCAAGTGTTCAAGTAATAAGAAAGATAGCAGTATGTTTTATGTCAGCACCAATATGAAGCTACATAAGATCATGTTATTGTATTGTCAAAGGATTACTATGGAGACTAAAGAGTACTTTCAAGCTAGAATAACGACTTTGTATTAAAAAAAAATACTTAAGCACTTGTCCTAGATAAGAGCTAGTGTGAGTTGCCTAAGCACTGACTATGTGTTTTTCAGATTGTTATTTTGCAATGTCATCCCATAGCCAGATTTCTAAACATAGACCTTGTAAGTCAGATGGAAAAATCCAGAAGACGTCTTTGTATATCAAGGTCAGATAAAAATTTCCACAGTGTAATACTTCATTTCTCTAAATGATTTTAGCTGCCCTTTGTCTTAAACTTTGGAGACCACGGGTGGAGGTTTAATTAAGAAATCCTAATGGAATATTTATAGAAATATTAAGTAATCAAATTATCATTATTTAGCTTGACATTTGGTCTTTCCCATGTTACATCTTTGGTTATACTCTCCTCTCCCCCTTTCTACATTATTAGAAATGCTTTATCACGTCAAGATCAGAAAAAGCCTAAATTCTTCCCTGGGAAAATGACTACAGCATAGCTGAGATCAGAAATTGCTTAAGTGCTATAATTTTAGTCACAAGAGCAAAAAATAAAATGTGGGATTAAAATATACATTAAGCTAGAACCTTGAAATTTTTATCATGACTTCACTCTCCTATAACACAAGCTGCCCCCGCTTTAGCCATGAAAGGGCAATACTACAAGTAGTTGCCATTGTTTGACAGAAAGGAAATAATTTGCAGATACTTTTAGCTACACACATGTTCTCAGGTAGGCACAGTACTGGAAATATATTGATAAATATAATTGCATGTAACTATGGTGGCCCTTAACAATTTAAATGTAGTGAAAACTTTACCTAAGCCTTTAAGTAACTGAAACAAAAGAGAATAAAACTAGCATTTAATGAAGACAGAACTATAGGTTTAGGAGATGAGTGGAATAGTAATCAGCAAAGTTTCATTCTATAAACATGTTCTTGCAAAAAGACACTTAATCCCAAAGGAATGATCTCCTACACTGTATTGCACGGACATAATTAGGAAATATTCTTACTAGTAAAGAACATTTACCAACTAAATATACATTTGATTAACATTAATAAAATAAAATATTTCTATGATTTCATAGCATTATTTCTCTGTGACATGTAAATGTAACAAATGCTGTATAAAGAAAGTTTGCATTTGGATGAAAAACAATAAATGAAAAAATCATATTGATTTTTAAATGGACTAAATTTCTGTTTTTAAGAGAAGGAAACACATTTATGTACTTATGTACTAAGTATGCAGAGCTTTGGGTATATATTTAGTTTAAGTCAGCACAGATAATCTGTATTTTGAAATATTATTTGTATAATTCAGTATGAGAAACATACTGTATTGACTTTTTCAAATTACTAGTTTTGGGGGAGTTAGTTTTCTATAAAATTGAGGGAGCAATACTTACATTTGCATGGTGAATAATATAGCTGTTATTTAATAGGTTATTTTTATTGCATACATATCATGTTGGAACAGAAAATGGTCAATGAGTCGAGTGTTCAAGTGTCAGGTATTTTTATGGATAAGCTCAATTTTTAGGTTCAAGTTGGTTTTATACACTTAAATGATCAAGAAGTACTCGTTTGTCACATTTGGTCAAATCTGTTAGAACAGTCTTTCTATATTCCATTGAAAAACTGATGCTTCTTTGTATTAGTTAAAGGTATTCTTTTATAAATGTATTAATTTGATACTGAATTATTTCACAGAAAACTGATCAGTACACTCCTTTGAACACTTTACAGGACAGCATAAATAAGACAGTGCAACAAGTATGACAGATTAATATGCAATTATAACTTCATTCACGTATCAGGCATCATTCATATTAGATTAATTTCAACTTGTCAAGAATATGCATAATATTATGGAAGTACAGTAATTAGTCAAATGTGGATTATTCTGATTTAAAATATAAATTTATTTAATTGAAAAATAATAAAGTAAGAAAAGTTTGGAGACACTGTTTGAAAAAATCTTCTCCCATTCAGTTGGTTACCTCTTTATTTTGTCAATGTTTTTTTTTTCACTGTGCAGAAGCTTTTAAGTTTCATATAGTTCTATTCATTTATTTTAGCTTTTACTTCCCTTGCCTTTGGAGTCAAATTCATAAAATGCTCTTTGAACCCAAGGTCCATAAGTTTAGTACCTATGTTTTCTTCTATGCAGTTTATTGTGTCAGGTCTTATGCTTAAGTGTTTGATCCATTTTGAATTAATTTTAGTACATGGTGACAGATAGCAGTCCAGTTTCATTCTTTTGCACGTGGCTATCCAATTCTCCCAGCAACATTTATTGAAGAGGCTGGGCTAATATCCAAAATATACAAGGAACTCATGAAACTCAGCAACAAAAAAACAAACAACCCAATTGAAAAATGGGCAGAGGACCTGAAGAGACATTTCTCCAAAGAGGACATACAAATAGCAAATAGACATATGAAAAAATGCTCAACATCACTAATCATCAGAGAAATGCAAATGAAAACCACAATGAGATATCACCTTACCCCAGTCAGAATTGCTATCATCAACAAGACAAATAGTAACAAGTGTTGGAGAGGCTGTGGAGAAAAAGGAACGCTCATACACTGTTGGTGGGAATGCAGACTGGTGCAGTCGTTATGGAAGGCAGTGTGGAGGTTCCTCAAAAAATTATAAATAGAATTACCATATGACCCAGCAATCCCTCTCCTGGGTATCTACCCAAAAAATCTGAAAACATTTACACATAAAGACACGTGTGCTCCAATGTTCATTGCAGCTTTGTTTACAGTCGCCAAGACATGGAAACAACCAAAATGTCCCTCAATAGATGAATGGATAAAGAAGTTGTGGTATATATACACAATGGAATACTATTCGGCAGTAAGAAGAGATGATATAGGAACATTTGTGACTACATGGATGGATGTTGAGAGTATAATGCTAAGCAAAATAAGTCAGACAAAAAAGCAGAGAACCATATGATTTCACTGATATGTGGTATATAAACCAAAATCAACAAAAGAACAAGACAAACAAATGAGAAACAAAAACTCATAGACACAGACAATAGTTTAGTGGTTACCAGAGGGTAAGGGGATGGGGGTAGGAAGTGAGGGTAAGGGGGATCAAATATATGGTGATGGAAGGGGAATTGACTCTGGGTGGTGAACACACAATGGGATTTATAGATGATGTAATACAGAATTGTACACCTGAAATCTATGTAATTTTACTAACAATTGTCACCCCGGTATATTAAAAAAAAAAAAAGCCAAAAAAAAAGAAAAAAAACACACAAATAAATAAATAAAAAATAAAGGCATGAAGGCTGGCAAAAAAAAAAAAAAGAAAAGTTCATCTTGAAGTATGCAACTTTTCCTATAGGATGTTTGTTTGCAAAGGGTGTGTCAATATGACAGTTCAGGAAATTCTGTCCAGTAACCTGCTAAAGCAGTAATACACTCAGTGTGCTCAAAATTAGTCTGAAAATTAAGTCTTAAACTGATCTTCAAGAGACTGGATGGGTTATGTGCTCCTCTATTTTATTAGCAGTTAGAAACATATCACTTATACTGTATTTGCTCTTTGATGTTCAAAGCAGGATACTGGTGCTTATTCCCACCCATGAGACTTAAACAATTAAGAAATATATTTGGATTATTTCTCTTTATGTTTTCTTCTTTGGAAAACATGTTCGAGCTCCTTGAGTATATAAAATTAATAATAATAATAATGATAATAATAATAATAATAATGATAATATTCCTTCCATTACCCAACCTTCATCCTAATATTCTTATTTTGTTTTAGTAATATAAATGAAAACATGTTAATAAAAAATTAGTTTCACCAGTGCACTTTCAAACAAATATGCAATTTTAATATTTTAATACACATTTTATATTTTTAACACACATATCAAAAAACATAAGTGATCATCAGCTTAATGTATTATAAAATGAACATCTGTAAAACCACTACCCTAGTCAAGAAATTGAATGTTGCCAGTACTCCAGAGACCAGCTCCTCATGTGCTTCCTTTTCAATCAGATGTCCCCTTCTTTCCCTTAATGTTAACCACTATCCTTACTTTGGTGATAATCACTTCCTTGCTTCTCTTTATATATTCACCTCTTCTTTGGAAGAGTTTCTACACCAAACTTAATTTTGCCACTTTTGTGTAGTATTTATAAATGGAATAATACAGTATATATTATTTTATATCTGGCATCTTCATTCAATATTATGTTTATATGATTACACCATGCATGTGGCTGCAGTTTATACATATTTCACTGTATGAATATATGAAAATTGATTTTACATTCTATTGTTGATGATTATTTGAGTTGTTTCATTTTGTGAATATTGCAAATAATTACATTACGAACATTCATATGTATATGTACTTCCTAGTTTTGTGTTGGGTGAATACCTAGTAGTGGAATGTATTGATCTTAAGGTATATGTTCAAATAATGCCAAAGTGCTTTTCCAAACAGCTTGTCCCATCATCAAAATGTGTGAGTTCCTGTAGCTTCACTTGACATTACTTGGTATTACTGGTCTTTATCGTTTGAACTATTCGGTGGGCAGTGGTTGTTTCTCACTCTGGTTTTGATCTGCATTTTTCTTATTTCTGTTATGATGTTTTCATGTTTATCGCATGTTTAGTGTCCCTTACATGAAGTGCCTATTCAAGTTTCTCTTTTAGCATTTGGAATTCCATTTCAAAATTTTTTCCCTACAGACTTATAACTTTAAAATCTGTATATAAGTGTTTTGTCAGATTTACAAAATCTACTAATATGTGGATTGCCTATATACTCTCACAATGTTGTTTTTGTGTTTATTTTTCTTTGTGTATTTATTTATATTACTAGTTTCATTGGGGTATAATTGATAAATAAAAATTTCATGTATTTCAAGCGTACAATGTGATGATTTGTTATACGTATGCATTGTGAACTGTTGATTTTAAAAGTTCTTACTTTTAATGTAGTTAGATTGATAAGACTTTTCCTTATATTACAATCTGTTTCATATGTCATTTAATAAATCTTTCTCTGACATAAAGATATTTGCTTACATTATCTTCTAAAATACTTATTATCTTATGTTTTACATAAAATTCTGTGATGTACCTGAGGTTATTTTTGTGTCAGCGATATGAAGTAGGACCCAAATTAATTTTTTATCTACATGGATGTCCAAGTGTCCAAGCATGATATTTTGAAGAGATTGTCCTTGTTCTTTCTCTATGGCTCTATTGGGCAGCTTTTCTTTAAATCTTATATGCTGATATGTTTGGGTCTTCTTACTGGATTTTTTTATTCTGCCTATCCTTGAATGCATAGATATACTTAATTACTCTAGTAATCAAGTCTTGTTATGAGATAGAGGGAGTATTCCACTTGATGCTTTTAAAGACAGTCTCTATTTTTTTGCATTAGTGCATATATTTTCGTATAAACTTCAGAATCAATATGCCAAGTTCTAGGAAAAAAGTCAAAGAAAATAATAAAATAACTTAGATGTCATAAATGAAGTGAGCCTCTTGAAATCTTCCCTGGAATTTACAACAAATCGAACAACTATAACTCCACAAAGGACATCGTGCACAACAGACAGGCAAGACTACAAGTTCACTACTGAAATCATCTAAATGTGAGCAAATTGCATGAGCAGAGGAGGAGGAAAGGGAGAAGTGTGGAGATGGAAATGTGCATGCGCAGGACGCAGACCTAGCTCAGTGCGCCGAGCTCGCTGCTTCCCGGAACTACTGCAGCTGTGGGAGAGGGAAGAACTCCGACTGCTAGGGCTCCGCTTATGGCACAAAGGGCGGAGGGGACAGCATATAACACAGCTGAACCCAAAGCTCACGGCAGAAACCTTGGAGCAAAGACTGAGGGAAAAAGCCTGAAAACAGTGGTTCAAGCCCTCACTGCCAAGCAGAGAATGGAAGCCTTTGGCACTGAGCCTAGTTGCTCCCTCCTTACCCTCCCAGAGCTCACCATGCCCCCACCTGCTCAGTGCTAGAAGCAGAATAGTAGTCGCGTCAGATCAAAACAACAATATTTGCAGTTCTGACAACTGTGGTCCGCAGACACGGACTCACAGCTGAACTACTTCTGGCAAATGGGAGGGAGACGTGAAAGCAGGACTGGCTGTGGTGATGGTCGCCACCATTGCTCTGGGCCACCTCTTACAACCCACCCTGCCCCTGTCCCCACCTATTTGGGCGAATCCCTGCAGGGGTAAACAGAGCTGCTCAAACACATGGGCTCTGAATCTGGTGCAGAAAGAGCTTTGGAATTTCAGAAGCTCTCCACATCTCCCCACAGAGACGGCGCCCTATGACCCAGGTGAACTGTTCACAGAGGAGAAGCTGGCCTTCCAGGGAATCCCTTTATTGTGTGAGAAGCCGGAATAATGCAGAGAAAACATAACACTACAGTGTGAGAGAGAATAAAAGGCTGCAGTTGGAGAGAAAGTAAAATATTCTACCAACACCTACTGAAAAACAACAACAAAAAAAGACCTTTCTCGGTCAATCTGTTGCAGAAGCCACTCCTGTAGATGTCTAGGAAGAGAAATAATAAATAATTAATTGCCATGAATAACCAAGGCAACAAGACAGCTCAGAAAGAAAATAAAAACTCTCCAGAAAATGAACTTAAAGATATGGAAATATGTGACTTAACTGACAGAATTCAAAATTGCAGCTCTTAAAAAACTCAACAAGATGAAAGAAAACACAGACAGCCAGTTTAATGAACTCAGAAACACAATCAAAGAACAAAATGAACATTTTACCAAAGATATTAAAATTTGAAAAAAACAACCAAATAGAATTTCTGAAGATTAAGAACTCAATAAAAGAAATGAAGAATGAAATAGCCAGCTTACATAGTAGAATTGATCAGATGTAGGAAAGAATCAGTGACATCGAAGATAGAAATCTGGAAATGATGTGGATGGAAGAAGAAAGAGACTTGAGACTTAAAATAAATGAAAGAACTCTGCAAGAACTTTCTGACTCCATCAGAAATAGCAATATAAGAAAAAAGGGCACACAGAAGGAGAAAAAAGAGAAATGAACAGAGAGTATATTCAAACAAATAGTCGACGAAACTTCCCACACTTGTGGAAAGAACTGGACCCTCGAATCCAAGAAAAATAGAACACCTAATCACCTCAACCCCAACCGGCCTTTGCCAAGAAACATTGTATTGAAGCTGTCAAAAATTAACGACAAAGAAAGAATCCTCAAGGGATTCAGGGAAAAAAAGACTGTAACCTACAAAGGAAAGCCCATTAGATTATCATCAGATTTTTCAGCTGAAACTCTACAAGCCTGGAGGGATTAGAATGAAACGTTCAAACGATTGAAAGAGAGAAAATATGAGCCAAGAATAATATATCCAGCAAAGATATCCTTTAGAGATAAAGGAGGAATAAAGACCTTTCCAGACATACAGAAGCTGATGGAATTTTCTAACACATGACCTGCACTACAAGAAATACTGAAGGAGGCTATTCAACCAGCATAAATAGGGATAATTTGTGACAACCAAAACATAAAAGGGGGGGAGAGTAAAGGCCTGAACTGGAATATGGGAATAGAGAAAATAAGCATGCTAAAGAAAATGGAATACTCTAAATATGAAACTTTCTTTTACATAAACTTAATGGTAACCACTCAAAAAAACTCCAGAACTGAAATATGTAATGTAATAAAAGAATAAACAGAGGGAAAAATTATAGAATACCACCACACAGAAATAATAGACAACAAGAAAAAGGCAAAGAAACAATGGACTCATAGTCTTCCAGAAATCCAAAGATAGAATGACAAGGAAATCCTCACATATCAATAATCACTCTAAATGTAAATAGACTGAACACACCAATAAAAAGGCACAGAGTAGCACATTGGATCATAAAACTAAACCCAACCATATTCTGCCTCCAAGAGACACACATCTGAGCTATAAAGACAAACATAGACTCAAAGTGAAAGGGTGGAAATTGACACTCCAAATAAATGGTATCCAGAGAAAATTGGTGTAGCCAAACTGATATCAGATGAAAAAGACCTCAGGATAGAAAAGGTAATGAGAGACAAAGATGGCCATTTCATAATGATAAAGGGGACTATACAACAAGAAGACATAACAGTCATCAATATTTATGCCCCCTATCAGGGAGCACCAAAATATACCAAGCAGCTACTAACAGAACTAAAGGGAGAAATTGACCAAAATACAATTATAGAAAGGGACCTAAATACATCATTGACAGCTAGGGATAGATCATCCAAACAGAAAATAAATAACGAAATAGCAGCCCTAAATGACACAATAGGTGAAATGGACATAATTGACATTTATAAAGCACTTCATCCTAGAACACCAGACTGTACATTATTTTCTAGTATACATGGAACATTCTTAAGGATAGACCATATACTGGGACATAAAACTAGCTTCAGCAAATTTAAGAAGATTGAAATCATACCAAGCATATTCTCTGATCACAAGGCTTTGAAATTGGATATCAACTGCAAAAAGAAAACACAAAAAACTACAGATATGTGGGGATTAAACAACATACTTTTAAAGATCGACCAGGTCAAAGAAGAAATTAGAGGAGAGATCAAAAGATACATAGAAACAAATGAGAATGAAAATACATCCTACCAAAATTTTTGGGATGCAGAGAAAGCAGTTTTAAGAGGGAAATTTATATCATTACAGACCTATCTCAAGAATCAAGAAAAATCTCAGATAAATAACCTCATGTTACACCTTAGAGAACTCAAAAAAGAACAAATGAAACCCAAGGTCAGCAGAAGAAAGGAAATAATAAAAATCAGAGCAGAACTAAATGAAATAGAGAGCAAAAAGACAATAGACAAAAGTTAATGTGACAAAGAGCTAGTTCTTTGAAAAGATTAATGAAATTGACAAACTCTTGGCTAGACTCACTAAGATAAAAAGAGAAAAGACACTAATAAACAAAATCAGAATTGGAAAAAGGAAAGTATTCACAGATACCACGGAAATACAAAGGATCATCCAAGAATACTATGAAGGACTATATGCCACCACATTCGATAACCTAGAAGAAAGGGACAAGTTCTTAGAAACAAATAGACTTCCTAGCTGAATCACGAAGAACTGGAAAATCTGAATAGACCAATCACCAGTAAGGAAATTGAATCAGTCGTCCGAAACCTTCCCAAAAGCAAAAGTCTACCACACCTTCAAAGAGTCTCTAATAGCTGTCTTACTCAAACTCTTCCAAACAATTGAAGAAGAGACAATACTCCCTAACTCATTTTATGAGGCCAACATTACCCTGATACCAAAACCTGGTAAAGGATAACACACAAAAAAGAAAACTACAGACCAATATCTCTGATGAATACAGATGCAAAAATCCTAAACAAAATTCTAGCAAATCGAACGCAACAATGCATTAAAAAGATTATTCATCACGACCAAGTAGGGCTCATCCCAAGGGCACAAGGATGGTTCAACATACGCAAATCCATCAATGTGATACACCACGTAAACAAAATAAAGGACAAAAATCATATGGTTATATCAATTGATGCAGAAAAAGTGTTTCACAAGATACAACATCCATTTATGATTAAAACACTTAATAAAATAGGGATAGATTGAAAATACCTTAACAACCTAAAGGCCATATATGACAAACCCTCAGCTAATATCATAATTAACAGTGAAAAACTGAAGCCCTTTACTCTATGTTCAGGAACATGACAGGGCAGTCCACTGTCAACTCTGCTTTTCAACATAGTGTTGGAAGTCCTCACCAGAGCAATCGGGCAAGAGGAAGAAATAAAAGGCATCCAAATTGGGAATGAAGAAGTTAAATTGTCATTATTGGCAGATGACATGATTCTATATATAGAAAACCCTAAAGACTCCACCAAAAAGCTATTAGAAACAATGAACGAATACAGTGAAGTTCCTGGCTACAAAATCAATGTACAAAAGTCCATTGCATTCCTATATATTAACAATGAAATCTCAGAAAAATAAATTTAAAAAAAGAAACAATTCCTTTAGCAATTGCAGCAAAAAGAATAAAACACCTAGGAATAAACTTAACCAAGGATGTGAATGCCTATATGCTGAAAAGTATAAGACATTTTTAAAAGAAATTGAAGCAGACACAAAGAAAAAGGAAGGGCATTCCGTGCTCATGGATTGGAAGAATCAGCATAGTTAAAATGGCCATATTACCCGAAGCAATATACAGATTTAATGCAATTCCCATCAAAATCCCAATGGTTTTTTTTTTTTAATAGAACAAACAAATCATCAGATTTGTATGGAAACACAAAAGACCCTGAATGCATAAAGCAATCGTAAGAAAAAAGAACAATGCTGAATGTGTCACACTCCCTGACTTTAGCTTGTACTACAGCGCAACAATAATCAAAACAGCATGGTATTGGCAGAAAAACAGACCAATGGAATAGAATTGAGAACACAGAAATAAACTCACATAAATATGGACACATTTTTGACAAAGAAGTGAAAAACGTACAATGGAGAAAAGACAGCCTCTTCAATAAATGGTGCTGGGAGAATTGGATAGCCACGTGCAAAAGAATGAAAGTGGACTGCTATCTATCACCATGTACCAAAAGTAATTCAAAATGGACCAAAGGCTTAAGCATAAGACCTGAAACAATAAACTGCATAGAAGAAAACATAGGTACTAAACTTATGGACCTTGGGTTCAAAGAGCATTTTATAAATTTGACTCCAAAGGCAAGGGACGTAAAAGCTAAAATAAATGAATGGGACTATATCAAACTTTAAAGCTTCTGCATGGCAAAAGAAACCATCAACAAAATAAAGAGGCAACCAAGTGAAGGGGAGAAGATTTTTGCAAAGAATGCCTCTGATTAGCAGCTAATATCCAAAATATACAAGGAACTCATACAACTCAACAACAAAAACAAACAAACAACCCAATTGAAATGTGGGCAGAGGATCTGAAGAGACATTTCTCCAAAGAGGACATACAAATGGCAAATAGACATATGAAAAAATACTCAACATCACTAATCATCAGAGAAATGCAAATAAAAGCCACAATGAGATATCACCTCACCCCAGTCAGAATGGCTATCATCAACAAGACAAATAGTAACAAGTGTTGGAGAGGCTGTGGAGAAAAAGGAACCCTCATACACTGTTGGTGGGAATGCAGACTGGTGCAGCTGCTACAGAAGGCAGGGTGGAAGTTCCTCAAAAAATTACGAAGAGAATTGCCATATGACCCAGCAATCCCTCTCCTGGGTATCTAACCCAAAAAATCTGAAAACATTTATCCATAAAGACATTATGTTCTCCAATGTTCATTGCAGCTTTATTTACAGTCGCCAAGAAATAATCCAAGTGCCCTTCGATAGACGAATGGATAAGGAAGTTGTGGTATATATACACAATGTAATACTGTTTGGCGGTAAGAAAAGATGAAATAGTACCATATGTGACAACATGGATGGATCTAAAGATTATAATGCTAAGCAAAATAAGTCAGAAAAAGTGGAGAACCATATGATTTCACTGATATGTGGTATATAAAACTGAAAACAACAAAACAACAAGACAAACAAATGAAGGAACAAAAACTCATAGACATAGACAATAGTTTAGTGGTTACCAGAGGATAAAGGGGGTCTAATATATGGTGATGGAAAGAGAACTGACTCTGGGTGGTGAACACACAATGTGAGATATAGATAATGTATTACAGAATTGTATACCTGAAATCTATGTAACTTTACTAACAATTGTCACCCCCAAGAAACTTTAAAAAAATTAAAAAAATAAGAAAATATAAAACTTCTTCAGGTTTCAGATGGGATTGTTCTAACATCTTTATAATATCGAGACTTCCAATCCATAATTATGGCATATGAGGGTATATCACCATTTATTTGTGTTCTTTAGTTTCTGTCCAAAAAAAAACCCCAAAAAGGTTGATTTTCTTCTGTGTAGAGTAATGGCCAATTTTCTGGTAATTTTCTTTTCAGATACACAATTTGTATGTTATTGTTAAAATACTTTTAAAACTTTTCGTTTCTAAATCTGTTGCTGGAACGTAGAAAAACATTGATTTGTTTGTTTGTTTGTTTTTAAAGGAGGGCACAGCTCACAGCAGCCCATGAGGGGATCAAACCGGCAACCTTAGTGTTACTAGCATCATCCTCTAAGCAACTGAGGTAAGTGAACACCCTGATATTTTTCATTATGACTTTACATCCAGTGTTAATTGTTAAAATTCTTCTATTAAAGTATTTAAACAAGGAGACCATTAGGCTGTGATGGGTCTAATGCCTCGGTAGCCTTCTCGAATAAACCAAAACCTAAGCTAGAGTCAAATGAATGTAAGTAAAACCAGTCACAATTAGGCTTTCCCAAATGAGGCAGCTGTTTAAGTTATAACCTGTCAAATAATTTCTGTGCTTTCCTTCAATGTTGTCGCTAAAAAAAACCCTCGCTCCTCTCCGTGGAGTGCTCTAACCACTTTTGTCTACTGCTTTTTTGTCAGATTCGAATCCACGTTTGCTCAAAATAATCAAAATTTTAAAATGCTTCTGTTTATCTTTCAACAGTTCAAATTATTAGTATTATTTTCATAGTTTATCTGTGGATTTGCTTGGATTTTCTAATACAAAAACATGTAATAGAATTTTTATATTTTTTCAAATTTTACATTTTTTCTTGCATAGCTAAGCGACCAGGAAAAATAGTAAAACGTTAAACATGAAATGGTGATTCATGCCTTGTTCCAGGTCTTCAAAGAAAGCTTTCAAAATGTCACTGTTAGATTTCTCTGGGTAGAAATTTTTGTATTAGAATAAAATATCCCATACATTACTAATTTGTAATTTTAAAAATCGTGACAACTATTACTTTTTAGAAAATTCTTTTTATGCATATATTCAGATGATCATATTTTTTATCCTATAATATGCTAATGTGGTAAAATACATTTACTGATACTTTTGAATGTTAAACTAATACTGCATTTTGGTAGGAGGGGGTTGCAGCTTTCTCATATAATAATCTGTCTACATAGTGTAGAATTTGAAAATATTTTGTTTAGGATATTTTATCTGTGATCATGAGTGAGATTGCTTTACAATTTTCATTTCTTATATGTCTTGTCATATATTGGAATCAAGGTTATCTTGTCCTTGTAAAAAAGTTGATAGTGTTTTCATTTTTTCTATATTTGGAATAGTTCTTCAATAATAGATTATTTCTTTCCTAAATAATTTACTAGTAGTAAATAGTGGTATTTACTATAATGGTAGTATTTACTAGTGAAGCTACCTGAACCTGGAGTTTCCACAGTAGAAAGATTTTTTAAATAGCATATTTAATTTTCTTAACAATTATAAGATAAGTTATATTTTTCTATCATTATATATCAATCTAGTGTTTTTCTAATAAGTGTACATATTATTTAATTTTGCTCAAATTTATTAGGATAAAGTTGTTTATAATATAATCTTGTTATTTTAACATCAAGATCTTTAGTGATATTCTCTTTTTAATTTCTAACATTTATTATATATATGTGTGTGTGTATATATGTATATATATATTCTCTTTCTTTAAAAATCTCACAATATTTGTTTTAACCATTTTTTTTTATTTTACAAAGAAATATTCTTTGTTTTATTGGTTTTCTATTGTATATTTGTTTTCTGTTCATTGTCTTCTGTATTTGTCTTTATTATTTGCTTCTCTTATATTTCCTTTTCTTTTTATTAAACTTCTTGAGATAATGAAAAGATCATTAATTTGCAAGTTTTCTTTTCTATGTATCCCTCCCTTGCTCTCTCCTTTTCTTCCTTTTTATTGTAGTAAAAACACATAAAATAAAATCTATCCTATTAAGAAATTTGTAAGTGTACAGTATAGTAATGTTAACTACATTCACACTGTTTTTATTGAGATATAAATAATTGACATATAACATTATATTAGTGTCATGTGTACAAAATAATGATTTGATATTTGTATATATTGCAAAATGATCACCTCAATAAGTCTAGCTAACATCCACCATCATACATAGGTACAATATTTACAACATTTGTTTTTCTTGTGATGAGAACTTTTAAGATTTACTCTCTTAGCAACTTTCAAATATGCAGTACAGTGTTATTAACTATAGTCCCCCTGCTATGCATTATATCCCCAGGACTTATTCAATTTTATAACAGGAAGTTTGTACCTTTTGACCCCCTTTACTCATTTCACTTCCCCTTCCTAACCCCCCACCCCATACCCTAGTCCTGGAAGCCACCAATTTATGAGCATTTTATTTTTTTATTTTTTTGCTTCCCACATGTAAGTGAGATCATGTTGTATTTGTCTTTCTCTGACTTATTTCACTTAGGATTATGGCCACAAGGTCCACCCATGTTGCAAATGGCAAGATTTCCTTCTTTTTATGGCTGAATAAAATTCCAAGGTGTGTGTGTGTGTGTGAGTGTGAGTGTGTGTGTGTGTGTGTGTGTGTGTGTGTATGGTCACATTTTCTTTATTCATTCTTCCATGGTGGACGCAAGTTGTTTCTGTATCTTGGCTATTGTAAGTAATACTGCAATAAATATAGGTTGCATATATCTTTTCAAGTTACTGTTTTTATTTTCTTTGAATAAATACCCAGAAGTAGAATTACTGGATCATATGGTAATTCATTTTTTAAGGTTTTTAGGATACTTCATACTGTTTTCTATAATGGCTGCACCAATTTACATTTCTACCCACCGTGCACAAGAGTCCCTTTTCTCCACATCTTCACCAATAGTTGTTATTTCTTCTCTTTTTTATAATAACCATTCTAACAGGTGTATGGTGATGTCTCATTGTGATTTTGATTTTCATTTCCCTGGTAATTGGTGATGTTGAGCAACTTTTTATGTACCTGTTGGCTACTTTCTTTACTTGCATATTGTTGTAATGAGGCTCTCTAGAACTTTTTCATTTTGAATGACTGATACTACATACCCATTGCATAGCAGCTCCCCAGTCCTCCACTCCTAGCCTCTGGCAACCGCCATCCTACTTTTTGCTTCTATGAGTTTGACTACCTGCAGTGCCTCAAATAAGTGGAATTATGCAGTCTTTAGCATTCTCTGATTGGCTTATTTCACTTATCATCCTTAGGTTTCATCCATGTTATGGCATATGACAGGATGATGTTGTTTTACATGTTGTTAAAAATATTTTACTACGTGTATTATACCACATCTTTATTTATCTGCTCATGGACATTTAGATTGTTTTTGTAACTTGCCTATTATGAATAGTTCTCAGTGAACATGGGAGAGCAGACATCTTTTTGAGATCCTGATTTCAATTATTTTGGGTAAACACCCAGAAGTAGGATTACTGGATCTTACAGTGGTTCTATTTTTAATTTTTTGAGGAACCTCCAAACTGTTTTCCATAGCAGCTGCACCGTTTTACTTTCTCACCAACAGTGCAGAAGGATTCCAATTTCTCCACATCCTCAGCAACACTTGCTATTTTTTTTTTAAATATAGCCATCCTAACTGGTTTGAAGTGATATCTCCTTGTGATGTTGATTTGCATTTCCCACATTTTTATTGATTTTGAGTATCTTTTTATATACCTGTTGGCCATTTCTATGTCTTCTTTGGAGAAATGTCTATTCAAATCTTTTGCCCATTTTTTAATCAGGATATTTGTTTATATATTATTGAGTTGTAGAAATTCCTTATATATTTCAGATACTAGCCCTTTATCAGATATATAGCTTGCAAATAATATTTTCTCCCAATTTGTAGGTTGCCCTTTCACTGTGCAGATTTTTTCCTTTGATGTGCAGAAGTTTTTTAGTTTGATGTACTGCCACTTGTCTATGTTTGCTTTTATTGCCTGTGCTTTTGGTGTTGCATGTAGAAAATTATTGTCAAGACCAAAAATATAAAGCTTTTCCCCCATGTTTTCTTCTAGGAGTGTAATAGTTTCATGTATTACATTTAAATCTTAGTACATTCTGAGTTTATTTTTGTGTATGATGTAAAACAAGTGTTCAATTTCATTCTTTTGCAATTGAGTATCTAGTTTTCCTTATACCATTTGTTGAGGGGACTATCACTTCCCCGTTATGTAGCCTTGGTACCCTTGTTAAAGATAATTTGACCATATATTCATGGATTTATTTCCAAGCTCTCTATTCTATCCCATTGGTTGTATGTCTGTCTTTATACCAGTACTATACAGTTTTGATTACTGTAGCTTTGTAATATGTTCTGAATTCAGGAAGTATAATGGCTTTTTCTTAGTTCATCTCTCTCAAGATTGTTTGGGCTATCTGAAGTATTTTGGTTTCATATTCATTTTAGAATTGTTTTTGTACTTCTGGAAAAATTCCATTGGGATTTTGATAAAGAATGAATTGAAACTATAGATTGCTTTGGGTCATGTGGATATTTTAACAATGAAAGTTTTTCCAATTCATGAACACTGGATGCCTTGCCATTTATTTGTGTTCTTTAATTTCTTTCTGCAATGTTTTAAAATTTTCAGTTTATGTCTTTCACCACTGTAGTTCAGTTTATTACTAAGTATTCTATTCTTTTTGATGCTATTATAATTGTAATTATTTTCCACTTTCCTTTCACATTGTTTATTATTAGTGTATAGAAATGCAACTGATTTTTGTGCATTGATTGTCTATTGTGCCACTTTGCAGAATTCATTTATTAGAACTTCCAGTTTTTTAAAATGTGTATGTGGAATCTTTAGGGTTTTATACATATAAGTTCACATCTTCTGTGAACAGAGATAATTTCATTTCTTCCTTTTCAGTTTGTATGTCTTTATTTCTTTGTTTTGCCTCATTTCTCTGGCTAGAGCTCCAGTACCACGTTGAATAGAAGTAGTAAGAGTGGGCATGCTTGTCTTGCCCCTGATGTTAGTAGAAAAGCTTTCAGTTTTTCATTATTGAGTATGTTAGCTGTGGACTTTTCATATGTTTTTATTATGTTAATTTATTTCTAAACCTAGCTTGTTCAGTGTTTTCATCATGAAAGAGTATTCAATTTGTGAAATGCTTTTTCTGCATCTGTTGAGATGATCATATGATTTTAAATATTTATTCTGTTAATGTGGTTTATCACATTTATTGATTTTTATATGAACCATCCTTCTATTCCTGGAATAAACCCCACTTTATCATGGTGCATGATCCTTCTAATGTGCTACTGAATTTGGTTTGTTAGAATTTTTATATTTATATTCATCAGGGATATCGGACTGTAGTTGTCTTTTCTTATATGTTCTTATCTGGCTTTGGTGTCTGAGTAAGAATGGCCTTATAAAATGAGTTTGTGAGTGATACCTACTCTTCAAACATTTTAGAAGACTTTGAAAAGGATTGGTATTAATTCTTGAAATGTTTGGTAGAATATAGCAGTGAAACCATCTGGTCCTGGGCTTTTCTGCATTGGACGGTTTTTGATTACTGATTAATCTCCTTACTCATCAGTCTGTTTCGATTTTCTATTTTCATGATTCAGTCTTGGCAGGTTATATGTTTCTAGGATTTGTACTTCTCTTCTATATTATCAAATTTGTTGACATATAATTGTTTATAATAGTCTTTTATAATCCTTTTTTTATTCCTGTGCCATAAATTGTAATCTCTCCTCTGTCATTTCTGTTATTATTGAATTCTCTTTTTCTTTGTCTAGTTAAGAGTTTTCCATTTGGTTGATCTTTTTAAAAAATCAACTCTTAGTTTCATTTCTTTGTCCTTTTGTTTTCCTACTATTACATTTATTTTTGCTCTAATCTTTTTATATTTCATTAATTTTATTGGGGTGACATTAGTTAATAAGATTATATAAGTTTAAAGTGTACAATTCTGTAACGCATCATCTGTACATTGCAGTGTGTGTTCACCGCCTAAAGTAAGTCTCCTTCTGTCGTCATATATTTGGCCCCCCTTTACCCTCCACTATCTCTCCCCACCCCCCTTCCCCTCTGGTAACCACCACACTGTTGTCTATGTTTATGAGTTTCTTATTTGATTTTCTTTGTCATTTGTTGCTTTCTGTTATATACCCCACATATAAGTAAAATCATATGGTTCTTGTTTTTTTCTGTCTGACTTATTTCGCTTAGCATGATATACTCAAGATTATCCATGTTGTCTCAGAGGGCAGCATTTCATTTTTTGTATGGCTAAATAGTATTCTATTGTATATATGTACCACATCTTCCTTATCCAATCATCCATCGAAGGACACTTAGAGGTTGTTTCCATGTCTTGGCCACTATGAATTATGTTGCAATGAACATAGGGGTACCTATATCTTTACTTTTAAATGTTTTCAAAATTTGGGGGTACATAGCCAGAAGAGGGATTGCTGAGTCATATGCTATCTCTATTCTTAATTTTTTGAGGAACCTCCATATTGTTTTCCGTGGTGGCTGTACAAATTTACATTCTCACCAGGATTGTATGAGGATGTCTTTTTCTCTACAGCTTCTCCAGACTTGTTATTTCTTGTCTTGTTGATAATAGCCATTCTAACACGTGAAAAGTGATATCTCACAGTGGTTTTGTTTTGTATTTTCCCTTATAGCTAAACTTAATTTTTGTTGTAATCAATTATTTCTTTTTTTTTTCTAACTTTGGAATTAGTTTGTTTTTTCCTTTTATAGTTTCTGATGTGTAAACATAGAGAGTTTCAAATCTTTGTGTTTTTTTCTTCCTTCCTTCCTTCCTTCCTTCCTTCCTTCCTTCCTTCCTTCCTTCCTTCCTTCCTTTCTTTCTTTCTTATAGGCATTTAACACTATGAACTTACCCTTTAGTACTTACTGCTTTTGCTACATCCCATAAGTTTTGGAATGTTTTATTTTCATTTTTATTTGTCACACTATTTTTCCTAAATTTCCTTTTGATTTGTTCTTTGACCCATTGATTGTTTAGCAGTGTGTATTTTAATTTCCCCATATTCCTGAATTTTTGAGTTTCATTCTGCTATGGATTTCTTATTTTATTCACTTATGGTCAGAAAAGAAACTTGGTGCAATTTCAATGTTATGAAGTGTGTTATAACTTCTTTTGTGACCTAACATGTGACCTATCCTGGTGAATGTCCCAGGAGCTTGAGAAGAATGTGTATTCTGTTGCTGTTGGGTTCACTTGGTCTATAATATTGTTCAAATCTTCCATTTTCTGTTG
The DNA here is from genome assembly GCF_057876585.1 of Rhinolophus sinicus. Lineage (NCBI taxonomy): Eukaryota > Metazoa > Chordata > Mammalia > Chiroptera > Rhinolophidae > Rhinolophus > Rhinolophus sinicus. The sequence goes on along the minus strand of NC_142502.1, from coordinate 70,871,631 downwards.
ATTGATATTCTTTCTAGTTGTTCTTTTCATTATTAAAAGTGGGGTATTGAAATCTACTGTTATTCTTTTGCTGTATTTCTCCCTTTAGCTCTGTCAGTGTTTACTGCATATATTTGGGTGCTCTGATGTATATTTGGAGAATATATATATATATATATATATATATATATATATATATATATTCATACATATATACATACATATATAGACATACATATATACATAGATATACATAGATATATGTATATATGTCTATGTATATATAATATTTTTTGTGAATAAAGTCTGTTACCATTTAAGTTTCTCTATCTCTGAAAATTATCTTCCTTAAAGTAGACCTTTTTTCAAATATTAATATTGCTACACCAGCTTTCTTTTACTAAATATGCTTGTGTCATGTATATCTTTTTTATTTTTCAGTATTTATGTTTTACTTGTGTCTCATATAAGCAAAATATATTTTTTATTTCCAGAATATACTACTTGTAATTTCTTCTCTTTGTCCAGCTACTTTCAGTATAATCAATATCTACCATGTTAATGGGTATTTTTTATGTGTTCTGACTGTTTTATGATCAATTTTTAATGTTCTTTCTTTTAGAATGATTCTGTATTTATTATTAATAACTTGATTTCCTTTGTTATTTGTAAGCCATGCACTCTTTTATTACTATTTTAGGGTTAACCTAGAATACATGTCGTTGGTAAAGTAAAACCTAATAGCAATCATCAATTCTTCTCTTTTTTTAGCCAACACTACAATCTTAGCATGTTTTAAATCCATTTACTACTTATGACTTCTTACGATTTTACTAATATTTATGAATATACTATTTATAATTGATATGCTATTGTAAATATTATTATTAATATTTTATCTGGTCAGTAATTGTACATGATCACAAATTTATTTCTGTTCATTCTTACTTGCATCTTCAACCTTTATGGTTTTTTCTAGATGAAGAATATTCTTTATTATAATATTTCTTTTAATGCAATATCTGTTAGGTATGTATTTTCTGGGTTTGGGGACAGAAAATATCTATATTTAATTTTATTAATGAAATGTACTTTCACTAATATATTTTAGTTGTTGGTTATTTTCTTTAAGCATTCCATTGGCTTTGGCTTCCATTGTTTATATAGAAGTTACCTATAAGTTACTCCTTCTAGTCTGTAATTTTTTTCTAGTGACTTACTATTTGTCTTTGTCTTTAGTTTCTGAACTTTATTATGATATGCAGAATAGGATTCCCAAATCTGTAGGTTAATGTCTTTTGTTAGTTTTGGAAAATTCTTAGCTGTATCTCTTCAGTTGTGCCTTATTTTCCTTCTCCTCACTTTCTGGGATGCCAAACATAAGTGTATTACATCTTTTTACCATGTGCATCTCTTCTTTTGTTTCATCTTTCTACTTCTGTGTGCTTTTTTCCTACTTATTTTCTCCTGACTTTATATTCTAGTTCTGTAACTATCTCACTAATTGTATCTAACCTGCTGTGACTCCTTGGGTCCCTAATTTCAGGTACTGTATTTTTTATTTCTATAATGATATTTTCCCCCTCTTTTTAGGTATGCTCTTATCCAGTGCTCTGCTTCAATATCCTGCCTTGATCTTTACCTCTTTAATGTACTCATCAGCTTTTCCTTGAAGTCTATATCAAATAATTTCAATTTGTGGAGCTGCTGTTTCCATTGTTAGTTCTTTTGCTGATTTCAGTTCATGTGACATTTTATATTCAATGTCTCTTGTACTTTTTGATTTTGTACTGAATAGTTTGAAAAAAATAGATATATTTTAAGAGTAAGAATAATATTTTCTTCTTTCAGAGAGGAATTTTGTTTGCCTCATCCTGAGACCACTAACAATGTGGTACTATTATAATCCAATTTCAAGAATTAGATTTTTTGGAAATTTGGGTTTGAAGTTTAGCTATTATTTGTGCACACACTGTTATATATTTATCTCATCCTTATTTCTCAGCTGCAGTCCTTTCTAACTCCAAATAGAGGTTGGATTGCTAGAAACAGAAGTCTTCGTAGGCCTTAGGCTGCAAGTTTTGTGGTCTAGATCCATGAGAATATCAAAATTTCTGCCCTGCCTTTCAGTTGCCTTTTCCATACCAGTAAGTCAAAATGTCAGGCTCATTTGTTGACCTTTATTCTTCACAGCTGTGTTAGTTCTTTGATAACTTCTGGCAGAGTCCATATATAATCCTGGTTTTCTAATTTTGTTTTGCAGATAGTTTGGTCTGAATTATCCGTCTTTTTTATCTGAAGTCAATGTCCTATATATTTTATAATCCTTCCTGGTTATCTCTGTATTCAAATTCTCTGGGGAAGAAGCTGCATAGCATTGTAATTGAGATTATGGCCTTGAATCTTGACTGCCGGGGTTCAAATTCTACCCTGCCTCTTACTAACTCTTTGAACTTTGGCAAGTAACTTACCACCTGTGCCTAAATTTTCTCATCTGTAAAGAAGGGACAAAACTGTATTTCATCTGTTAAATATCAATATGTATAAAGCATTAAAAACCCTTCCTGGTATATATAAGTTGCCATATACTATTATAAAGTTACTATTTGATATATGCTGAATGCAACATGTTCTTTTATGCATCTTTCCTTTGTAATATATTTCTGTCTTGGTCAACCTTCTTTCAGAGTTTCATAAGCAAACCTTTCATAAATAAAAAGAAAAGACCAATTAAGGTGTTTTTCTGAAAATCAACAACAAAATAACTGTATTTCTTTTTCTGATTGGCACTATATCTTCCTATTGTTGTGTGTGTGTGTGTGTGTGTGTGTGTGTGTGTGTGTGTGTGTGTTTAATCTAGTACTTTTTTCTTTGCTTTACACATAATATCATATAATGCTACAGTTAGATGGGGCATTTCAGTTAAATGGATCTAAAACACTTTCATGCTACATCAGAATCATATAAAAGGTTTTGTGCAAATCAGTCTTGGGAGCAGCTCACTCATGACATTCAGATGTATGGAATTTGGAATAGTGTCCAAGAATTAAACTATCATAAATCTTGTTTCCTTTATACCACATCTTAGTCAATTGCTATTTATACTATCTTAAAGTTTAGATACTAGTTATTTTAAAAAGCAAAATGGGCACAATTTTTTTTTCAATTGCAGAAGATACTGTATGGTAATTTTCATGCTGTCATAGTTTAGTTTTTTAAACCCCTGTGCTGAAAATACTTTTCACTTCAGGCAGCAGTGAAGTGTAAAAAAGTTTATTCTGATTATGGTCTTGTAGTGGTAAAAACGTCTTGAGTGAATTATTTACTGTTTTCTATACTTTAAAATTAAAAAACCCACCAATGAATTATTTTAGCAATTTTTAATTCTATAACCTGCATTCATCCTAATACATTTTAAATATAAAACCATCAAAACTATAGTCTATATATTAAAAACTTATTTATGTATTTATTTTTGGCTTAAGTTCTATTTCTTTTTTTTTTTTATAAAACTTTTTTTAAATTAAAGTTTATTGGGGTGACAATGTTCGTAAAATTACATAGGTTTCAGGTGTACAAGTCTGTAATACATTATCTATATATCACGTTGTGTGTCCTTTTATAGATGATTAGATAACGATGTGGTATATATACATAATGGAATACTACATAAGAAAAAATGAAATAGTGCCATTTGCAACAACATGGAGGTTGTACTTCTTATTTCTTTAAAAGTTTACCACAGTTCTTTTAATCAGGTATAGAGAAGCACAGAAAAAGAACAAAAATAAATTGATTAATTTGATTCACATTGTATTTCAATCTTACTAAGCGTTTCATCCGAGGGGAGACAGCCACCCCAACTGCTCCAGACATGGCTTGTCCCTCCCACCCTAATTCAATATTTTTAAATCAGGTAGTGCTTATCCTTCAGGGCACTTACCACTAGTGTGGTTAATGTTTTGCGTACATATTTGTAGTCTTCCTTAAAAGACATTAAACTTGAAAACAGGGATCTAGTCTTATTTGATCACCACTTATCCCAGGCCCCATCAAGTGTTAGGCATATGGTATGTTTTAATAAGTAGTAATCCAGTTTTTGTAAAGCAAGTGTTAAATGATTCAATAAATGCACCTGCTCTTCAGTATCTGTAAAGATATATTTGGCTGAAAGACAGTTGTTAGCTGAAGTTTAGGTAAATGATTACACATTATGGATGTTTGTACCTCCCTGCAGATATTTCTAATGAATAAAAGTCAGCATTCAAGGTTATCTTTGGATCATAAAGACTTTAGCTTTCATGTTTTTACATTTCTATTTTCTTAAAACAAGTGTGATGTGTCTGAGATCTCTAATCTTGTTGGTGACGATATTTATAAAGCATCATTGGAGTGAAGACAAGGGTCAAAATGATTTGAGGTAAGAAAGCATACCACGCCATGCTTTGAGTAGACATATCAGTTAAACGCATAGATAAATTAGCAGTTCAGTAACATTTATATACGTTGTAAGTAACCCAAACTTATCCTCTATGCTATCTCATTTGTGATTTATGAAATAAAAGATATGAATTCTGAAGCTTATAATTAGCACTTAAATTTAATTAAACCTTCCATAACAGAATTTTTTTTATAGAGAAAGGGTAATGATGTTGTTCAGAATGGTTAAAGATTAAACTTTAATCTAACTTAAGACATGTTGTCTTTACATTTTGAGGTTACTGAATATAGGCACATTTCTTTCATTTAATTATATTCACGTCTGCAACAAGAGATAGGTTTCAGAGAATATATGAAAGGCGCCTGGTGGAAAGTTCACAAACTTAATTGTCCACCCACATATGTACATATGCATACAGAGAATACATATATGCATCTACACATACACAGAGAATACACACACGTATGCATATACACATACACAGAGAATACACACATGTATACACACATTAAATATATATCTGATGAGAGTAGAAACTGTCTATTCACTAAATTCAGTCATGTGGTGACATGGTAGGTGATAATTCCAAAGATCTGTTTCCAAAGGCCTAATGATACTTCTTGCTGAAATACTACCCTTCTGTGTGGAACCAAAAATGATGGTATATATCAGTTAGAGCTCCCTTTGTGCCCAACCCTGTTCTACCTGTTTTTGTCTGTTAACTCATCCATTCTCACAACATGCCTGTGAAGTACATGTTATCATTGTCCCTATAGATTAATGAAGTCCTTTATTTTCAACTTGCTAGGCTCATACTCTGGCTTCCTTCCTCGGGGACAGAGAACATTTTGTACACATATAGAGAGAGAAAGAGTGAGAGAGTGAGAGATTGAGAGAGAGTGAGAAAGAGAATGAGTGAGCGATATCCATAAAATACAGTGCTGCTTAGTTTACCTCTGAAAATTTTACATATATGTTGATCTATTCTATCAATTATGTATTATGCATCTTACTGAAAAAAATAACATTACATTTTAACATTTTTGTTAAATTAACACATATATAAACTACACAAATATTAAGTGTGAAGTTTGTTGAATTTTTGCCACAATTGAATGGACCCTTGGAACATTCATGCAGATCATGCACTCGTGGAACAGAGAAGCTGCTTTGGAGGTCATATCCAGTCATAACTCCCCCATATAATCACTATGCTGACTTCTATCACCATGTATTAGATTTGTTATTGTTTTAACTTAAAATAAATGGAATGATAAAATGTAAGCTCTTATGTCAAGCTTCTTGCACTCAACGTTATATTTGTGAAATTCATCTTTGTTTCATGTGGAGCAGTAATTTCAGTTTCATTGCTCAATAGCATTTCATTTTATGACTGTACTACAATTTATTGATACATTATATTGCTCATGATATTTGGGTTATTTCTAGTTTTTTTTTTTTACTACTGGAGAGTATGTAAATTGACATAACCAGTTTGAAAAACATTGAAACCAATATAGTCTACTAAATCTAGTAATCTAATCTAACGCAAAACATATGATACCCTCTAAACTAGCAATTTCTCTTTGAGGTGAATATCCAACAGAAATGCATATACATGAGCACCAAAAAAAAATGCACAGAATATTCAAAAAATATTATTTATAATAGACAACGTTACATTTTTCAGTTCTAGCCTGTTCATATATGGATATAGTCAGTTACTTCAACTGCTTTCGACCTTTACTTTGGGTGAATATTAAGATTTTTTGTTGTTGTAAATAATATTGCAATGTCTCCTGATACCTTTGCTCAAAATTTATCTAAGATGCACATATACTGAGAAGCCAAATTGCTTGATAACTTTAGAATCAATATATTTTAACTGTTACTGGATATTTACAAATCTGTCTGGAAAACAGTCATTCTAATTTGTTCTCATTAGATATTATAAGAATTTTTGTATCCACATGCTTAACAAAACTGGGAATTGTTGGGATGATTTTTCTGAATATAATTTGTAAGTACATATTTTGAGTGAAGTTGACTATTTTTGCTTTGACTTGTGTTTCCTTAATTAATGTTGAGGTTGGAGAGCTGCTCATATTTGAGGGGTGCTTTGTGGTACCTCTATTCAGAATCACTTAACACGCATCGCAACTGGCTTGTCTTTTACTTTTGAATATGAAGTTCTTCATATCTCATGTATGTAAATCATGTCTGGTATAGGCATTATAAAAATATATTTTAAGATTGTGTCTTGCCTTTATACTTGGTTTATGGAATTTTTCATAAAACAGCCAAATTTTTATTTTTATGTAGTCATACATTTCAATTTTTTTTATGAGATTTGCTTTTATATCATCCCTGAACATCTGTTTCTATCCCAAGATTATGAAAAGGTTCTCCTGTATTATTTCTCATAGTTTTAAAGCCTTGTTTTCCAAATTAATGTCTTTTATTAATCTGGATTTTACTTTTTAAAGGTGTGGTGTAGGAAATCTATTTCTTTAAAATCATTAAGAATGCCATTTATTCTAACATTTATTGAACAGTCCATTTTGTGCTACTTGATTTATACAGTAACCTTGGTAATACACCAAGATGATACACACACTACGTATAGTTTTTCCCTCTTTGTCTGGAAATGGACAACTTTTCTGAGAAGTTTTACTGGGAAATGGAGCAGAGTAATGGGATGATAGCTGGATTGAGGTATAAATTCAAGTTATGCCTATTCTAGCTCCAGAAAAAATCTTGACATTTATAGCTTCTCCATAGTCACAACTTCAAGACATTTCTCCAAGATACTATCCTCTCTTCATGGACCACTAGCTACCTCCTCACCGGAACTCACTGGTCTTTGATTTTGCACTTTGTCTTGCTTTCTCATAGGCCAGATTAAGGTTGGTTGGTTCAGCAGCTCACTGATGCATCAAGAATCCAGATTCTTTCTTTATTGCAGCTTTGAAATCCACTGGCTAGTGTCATTTTAAGGCTGATTTCCCTTGTGGTGACAAAATGGCTGCCTGTTGTGGTCAGGAGGTATGCTTCCATAAGAGAAGGAGTGAATCCTTCACCTAGTAGCCAGAATAATTTTAATCATTTAAATTAGTTGTTTTTAAGCAGAACTAGTTTGCTCTTAACTCATAGGGGATGAGTCAATGTCTGGGAACGTTTTTGGTTGTCATATCTGATGGAGCGATGTTACTGGCTTCTGTGGGATAGAGGCCAGAGGAGCAGCTAAACCTCCTACAATGCAAAGGAGAGCCCTTCAAAACATAGAATTATCTGACCCAGCATGTCAGTGATGCTGAGGTTGAATAACCCAAACTTAGCCAAATCACATCAGTCTCTCTGCAGCAAGCTTTCTGATGTTTTCACATTGCCCCTAAAAGTGAATTGATATCCTTACAGTGGACCATAAGACATTGTATGGTCTGGTCTCTGTTGACTTCTCCGTCTTCATCTTGTTTCACTCTCTACTTTGTCCAGTATTCTAGACCCACTGCGTTTTAATAAAATTTTCTCTTCAGACATTCCTCCCCTAATGATTTTATCCCCTGTCACTGTTTTTCTATATTTCAGTCCCTGTTTATTTCCTTCAGGGAAAAAAACAAACAAGCACAATTTGTACTTATATACTTACATATTTGCAACTTACTTGTTTTTTTCTTTCCCATACCATATCTAATTACATTTAGAGATTCCATACTATAATTATTCCCTGTGTAGTACAACACAACCATTTCACTATAACTAAAACATAGCAAGTCCATGATATACAATCACACACATACATACCTGTATATATATTATTTACATACATATATATAGGCAAATATTACTGAATAGTGAGATTATTAACAACTTTTATTTCTTTTTGTTTATAGGTATTTTGTAATTTTCCTGCAACAGACATGTCATTTTTATAATAGGAAAAAAAAAATAAATGCTGTAAAAGACAATAAAAGAACAGATTGTCAAAACGTGTTGACATAAAATCTAAAAGATTATACTGCATAATGACTTTTTAGATCCATAAAGCTCCAAAATACCCTCTGCTATCTTGTTGGAATTATTCTCATATGACTATCTCAAGTAGTATATCATGGAAACATCTGTGATTGTTCAGTACTCAATGGGAATAGTTTTCCTTTGGCAGTGGGAAACCTGCTGTTTTGTTGGTGATGTGTTTTCATGAAATTACATGAAAATACTTGTCAGGACAAATTTCATAATAGTAACATAATTATTTATTCAAACCACAATGAAGAAATAAATTTATTAGTTAAATAGTTAATTTTGTCACTAAAAAAATTAGCACTTAAATGTTAGCTTAAAATAGATTTTTCAAAAGTTCCATGTTTACTAAGTAAATAGTCTTAGCAGAAAATATTCATTGGGGGCAATTTTATATGTTTACTGAAGTGCTGCTTAGTTTTCTCAAAATACAATTCACAAAATATAGCAAAGAAAATTATATGGAGTGCAGTGTTAAGAACTATGGGGGAACAAAAAGGAGAAAAGCCAAACTGGTTGGAATAGAAAAGGAAGTTTACAGAGCTGTGTACACTGGATCTGGGGGTCTCTGAATGGATAGGACAAGGGCAGGCTGAGAGTAATGCAGACTTTGTCGGTGAGGCAGGGGTATGTGACGCAAACATAACCTATTTGGAGGCTTCTGTTAAAACAATTATAATTGGATGGGTAGCCAATTATGGTGATAATTGAGATGAACAATAAAAAGTAGTGGCTATTATGCTCTTCTCTACAAGGCAGTTAGAACTAGGAGCAGAGAGTCTCGAAAGATAGAAGCCTTCATTAATTGAGCAAACGTTTATTGAATAACTTTTGCATTAATGGATCTATGCCAAGTAATAGGTCTACAATAATGAAAAAGAAAAACTCAGTTCCTATCTTTTTAAGGCCCTCATGGACGAAGACTTAGAGCTACCCGAAGGGAAAAAAGAAAAAAAGAAAAAACAAACAACAACAAAAAAAACTCTTTTAAAGAAGATTAAGTTTTTCAAGAGGATGCTAGGTGAGCTCCAAGCATTGAGACACTAAAATAGCCCACTTGGAAAATTGCTAGGGAATGGGAATTCTCTGAAAGCAGAAATGGAAGGTGTACTAAAGGCAAATTGTTCACATTGTTTAGATTTTTGCTGTGAACAAAATGACAAATACAATTTGAAAAGTAAATTTTTGGGAAGAAAAAGGTATGGGATGAGCCGTTCCAAAAAAGGGGGGGTGGATAAAGCAAATGTGCTGGGATCTTTGAAAAAAAGGAAGAAAGAGAGAGAGAGAGAGAGAGAGAGAGAGAGAGAGAGAGAGAGAGAGAGAGAATTATAATCCAAGCCCATGCTGTTTTATACAAAATTCTTGAATCCCAATGTCTTTCAGATCTTTTTAGATTTGAGAAACACAATATAGAGTTATAATATACTCTATAATATCCAGTGGAGTCTGGTATAGCACCCTGTAATCAAACTCATTTCTCCAGTAAAATAAACATATTTTTGTACTGAGTGGAATAAATGTGGATGAGATATAGTCTCACATGAATTCAAGTTGGACTTTGCTGTCAAATGAGTTCAGCCCAGGTCAGGCTTTGTTACAGAAGAACTTCATAAAAACTTATAGTTCAAACTTGTTTTGGAATTGCAGATAAGGTGTTGTCAATCTTAGGTAACATTTATTGATCAATTATTATGTGGTAGGCAAATGCCTTACATGTAATTACTGAATTAGTTCTACTTACCATTGTCCCTCTTTTTTAAATGGGGAAATAGCAACAACAAAGTCAATACAGTTAGAAGATCACATAGCCAGAAGGTCATGCAGCAGGGATTTCAATGGAAGCAATTTTTGATATATTGCCTCTCATAATATTCCGACTGCTTATCTGTAGCTTGCATGCAGGGTGTGAATGAAGGACAGATTGGGAGGCTAAAGAGAGGGATGATTGCAGTGCAGCTCTAAGGGATAGGAGAGACACAGTGGAAATGAAGTATCTAGTGGTTATCCTCAAGGAGAGTTTTCTAATCTTATGGATTATCAGTTATTTTCCCAAGGATTCTCAGCTGTTATGTGCAATGGAAATATTTCCTGGAAGGTATATCTGCAGAAGAAATGAAGAAGCAAGCAGTATTCAGTGGTTAATTCTTGCTTTTTATTTTTATTTTTTATAAATGAATCTTACTTGTGGTTGTTAAATCTTAATCCTTCCAGGCCCAGAGGCAACAGCCTAAATCACCTTCATGTCACTAAACCGTCCCAGTGTCCAAAAACAGCCTTCAAAAATCTGAAAGCCCCTTGGAAAATCCAATGTACTTTTGCCAAGAATGGTACTCCTCCAGGTTATTCTTCTAAACTTGAAAAACCATCTCAGGCTACCAGGAATGGGGAGTCTGCTTCATATCCCACACTACCTGTAAAGAGATGCAAAAGCAGTCAGTGTTTGTCGCTGCAATGCTGCCTACTAGCTTCTTCCACAGTTCAGAGAGGCAGGTAGAGCTGCAGTGTACAGGAAAGATGCATGACCCAGAGAGAGAGGAAGTCTGATTTCTAGCCCCAGTGCAGTCCTCAGTGTGAGAAGACTAAGTTAAGTCATTTCTTTTCTCAGGCCGCAGTGTCCTCAGCTTTAGAATGAGGAACCTAGATAAGGGCACTTTTGGGGGGTTTCCTTTATAGATTTTATTATAATCATTTTATTGTAATAACATCTATATTATAATATATAATATGTCAAAAATCCAGTTCCTATCATTCTCAGGGATCCAATACTATTAATTCATTCATGTAACAAATATGATTTGTTGGGTATCTACTTTCAGGCCATGCTAGGTGTTACAAAAGACAGTGAAAAACTATACAAGGTTTGTTTTTGCTCATGGAAATCTCAGCATAATGGGAGCTCCAGCCAATTAAATAATGAGAATACGGTGTAATCTGTGCCATGATGAGTTCTGTGGGAGTGAGGAGGAGGTACCTAACTCAGATTCAAAGCAAGGTTTTGCAAAAAGTGAAAAATGATTGAAAACCCCAGATGGATTTAGTCACCACTGTCTCTTTATTTCACAGAAGCATAGTTCATATTAGTGGAAATTAATTTATTATTTTATTAATATAATTAACATAAAACAAGCATATATATTTTATTAACATTTACATTGACATATTAATTTTCACTGTTTCCTTCCTCTATCCTTTTACACCAACTTAGAATACTAGTCTCATCTGTTCTGTATCAGAGATTGATTAATAAAGGATAAAGAAGAAAAATTTTGGGCAGGTCTTCTGTGCTAGTAGACTGAGGTCTGGAGTAGATGGTCCTTCACTTTAGCACACAACTGTGAGCTGGGTAAAGGGAGCCAAATGTTCTGCATAATCAGTGTGAAGGGCATTGACATTTTACAGCACAAATGTTATTGCACAACCTGGCAGAAAATGAGCAACCACAACTTTTAGAGCAAGATGGTCAAAATCTTAAAGCCTAATGTTTTTAAATATTTTCAAAGCTCATCACATATTTCAAAAGTCTTAATTAAATCTATACGTTCAAATGAATACAAATGAAATATCTTGGGGGAAATCAAAGGAAAGCTGCCTACATAGAAATGTGAGGTGAACATGGAAAAGGTAGGACAAACAGCAGTAGGAGTTGAAATCAAGAATTCAGCGAAGGCGGCAAATCAGAGTCAGAAGGGACTACGTAGGCTTCAATGCCCCTGTGTTGTAGAAATCTTGGAAAGGCCATTGAACTTCCTCTAGATGGTGGGACAGGGACTCGAACTGATATAATTTAAATCTCCTAAAGAATAGGCTACCTCAGCTAGTGTCTGGGTTACAGGATTATACAGAAAGGGGAAGATACATATCAACAGTCAATAATATACAAAGACAGCCAGGGGAGACTGGATTCTGCCTATTGCCCAGCTCACTCTTTCCTGTCTCAGAATGATTCATATAATAGTTGAAGATGACTGTGCTCACAGGAAAGAAAAATAATTGAAAGGAAAAGCTATTTTGTTTTTCCTTTTCCATAAAGTTATAAGTATCAGATTCTAAAATGTATCCAGGATTCCTAATAAGGACTGGATATAACACCATATATGGTATTGTTACCTCTGGATTCTGCAAAGACTGCATATGGTGCCCACGATTGAGAAGTGAAAGAAGTCCTCTTAGGAAGCACATGAGTAGCCAGTTCTTAAAATCCCTCCAAGCTATTTCTCTCCGCCTTGGCCACTGTGATTAAAATGAGGGGTAACCAGAGATTGAGGCTTGAGGGAAGGGACATGGCACATGTTAGCTCCACATACCATTACTAATCTAATGCTTATTACATGCTGCTTTTTATTAATTTGCTTTTCTTTCAGGCTGTATTCTAGGACTTGAGTTTTTTGTTTTCCTCACAAGGCAAGAGATCACATAAATTAAGTCATTTGTTAAAATGGGTTATTGCAAGCAGAACATAGATAGCTTGATGTTGATGTCACCTTTTGCTGTAGCCCTAGGTTGAGGTTAAGGTCCCTAAATGTCCCTCTCCGTCATGTTTCCCTACTGGGATACATGATCCAGGAGGGCAGGCAACAGGTCTGTACTGTTTTCCAGCCATAGTACACTCAATTCTCAGAAATGTGTCTGTCACATAATTTAACACTTTTGTTTACTATCAGTATAAAATTAAGGTAGGCGTTCATGTAATAATGACTGTGAGCTCTCATGGTAAGGATTATGAATTTCATGTAATTGTAGCTATGGATTTACTATGAGTATGGTCTCCTCATGATATTAGTGTTCTCCTATAATGATGAAGCTGCATTGATAAATACAATATACTTTATTATACAGACTTCTTAACAGATTGTAAAACAGTAAGGTTGGGGTACTAGAGTCCTTTAAGATCGGGAACCTGAACAAAGCCAACTGGCCCTGCTCAGAAAGGAAATAAGTGACCTCAGCAGCTATATGATGAAGTATTTTGAACTGTAAATCAAGTTGAGTGGCAAATACTAAAATGCAATGACTATGACTTGCAGAGGGATAGTTCAGCTTTACTTTATCAATTTCTTTGATACTCATTCTACTATTTCACACCCCAAATCTAGGTTGCATATAAAATTACACATTAAGACTGAAAGTTTCAGTACCTTCACAACTAGTTGTGGACAGAACTTTCACTAATTCATATACAACTTAAAATTAAGAGTGTAAACAATAAGGGGCTAATCTTGCTAGATTTATCTTAAACAACTTAAAAATCATACTGATTACCTTTCAGGTTTTAAAAACATGTTTGTTTGTTTGTTTGCCCAAAGTCTGAATATGCATTTAAATAATTTACAAACATAAATTATTAAATCATTGCTGTCTTATGGCTGTCCTGATAAATGCCAATGCTTTGCTATTTCTCCTTTTGCAGCTGAGAGTATCTCTATGATTCTTTCACCTTTCTTTCCCCTGTAGAATGGGGTCATAAAGTATCGCAACACCAAATAAGGCCATAATGGAAAGGCATTTTAATATTTAAAAATGTGTTTTGACAGATCAGGTAGTGCTTTTGAAGTGAACTTGAGAAACATGAATTTTTTATGAATAAAAGCATGGTCTGACTACCAAAGATAAACATACTTGTACAAAAACGACTAGGCAGATAGAAGGGAAACAAAAAGTAAAATATGAAAATATTTATAATCTGATGAAAATGCTTCAGTTTACTCAGTGTTACTGTAGCAGGCACACACATAATAAATGTATATAGAAAATAAAGAATTGCCTAGATAATAAAACTGTAAATAGTTTAAAATGGCCCCTAAATTATCACCAACTATACTATACAACCTACATTGATCAAGTGGACAAAATGTTGCAAATAACTCACCTGCTTTAATATTTGATACCGTGTAGATAAAAACTGTGTACATATAAAGTGAAGTGAATAAGTGAATGTTGATAAAGATTTAGAAATTATAATTGATGTAAATTGGGCACCTGATGTTTCTAAAGGCAACCAGACAGTTGTTTCCTTATTTCTCTAATTCCTAGTCTCCTGCATCTGCTAGTATTTCTTGGAATGTGGTAGCTAAGGGGATGATGCACAAACATTCTTTTTCAATTACTCTGTCTTTTCTATTTCCAGATTCAACCTCCCACAGCAATCCATCTTCCTTAGTAGATTCCCAGCTATTTTCTATTATCAGTCAAGACTTGTATTTTCCAGTACATAAGGAGAAGACATATGTTTGAGATTTTAGTCTGAGAACTGAGACTGTAGGGAAAAGCTGTTTTCAAAAATGCCAAAAAGAAAACAATCAAAACAATGCTATCTTCTATTTTTGTAATTCTCACAGCCTTTCTGCAGTTTCTTAAATGATAAATTTCCCCAGTCACACAGATTCTCTTTGAGAACAAAATCGTGTTTTATTCAATTTTGCATACTTATTGCCTAGCAAAGGGCTTGCCTCAAAGTAGGAGATCCATAAATGTTAAATGAGTGGATTGGTGGGAAGATGGTTGGATGGATGGATGGATGGATGGAAGAATAAATAGATGGGTAGAGTGACATACGGAAAGGTGTCTTCAGAGGTATTAAATGAACCTGAGTTTCCACAAAGCAATCTGAAACTGATATGAATGTTTTCTTTAGCCTCAGTTGTCCTCAGCTAAACAATTACACTTTTTTTCTGTTCTTATCACAATATCAACAAACATAACCTATCAGTACTATAGTAAATATATATACAATAAACACTGATATATATATATATATATATATATATATATATATATATATATATATATATATATATATATATCAGTGTTTATTTGTCCATTACTTCTTAATGAACTATCTCAAATCTTAGTGGCTTACATTAGTGGTTTACAGCAACAATTTATTATTTCTTCCTGATCTTTGAGTTGACTAGGGCATCTCCTGCAGTTGCAGTCAGATGGTGGTTGAGGTCAATTCATCTGAAGGCTTGGTTCAACTGGGATATCCAACATGGTTTACTCACATAGTGGCAGTGGACTGGAGCACTTAAATGTGGATTCTCCAAACTGTCTTTCATATCCTCATGGCAATCTTGTGGCTACCAATCTGAGCTTTCTAATCCTCTCACTGTTGTAAAGATTTTGTTGGGTGTCAGATGGGCACTTATCTTATTAGGGAGACCACTTCATAGACTGTGTAGATGCCTGACCACTGCACTGTACACCTAAAGCTGAAATTGAATAATTTTGAATGTCAACTATAAATATATATATATATATATATATATATATATATATATATATATATATATATATAGTCATGGGAGGTGGAGTACAGCATAGAGAATAGAGTCAGTGGAATTGCAGCTGCTATATACAATGTCAGAGGGGTAGTAGATTAGGGGACGAAGGTTATCACTTTGTGAGGGGTGTAAATGTCTAACTATTACATTGTTTTGTACACCTGAAACTAAAAGAAAAAAAGAGAAAAAAAGAATGGGAAGTGGTACAAAGTTAACTGAACAACTCTAGCACTTCCAAATAAAATATCTATGATATCCGCCCTGCCCCCGCCAAAAAAAAGTGGATTCTTCATGAGGCTTAGGTGTCTCACTGCACAGCACTGAGTTCTGAAAGGAGGCAGGAAGCAGCAGCTGCCAGACCAATTGAGGACTGTGCCTCAAACTGAATTCAGGGCTCACCCAATTTCAAGGGAGTGAAGAAATAGAGACCATACATCACTGTACATTGACCTCTATTGGTGCACACATTATTCAAATTGTCCTTTTTCTTATCAGTAGTCTACATAAGACTGTAAACTGTTCTTCACTGTTAATTCTCCAGCTCTTAGCAGAATGCCAGGTATGTACTAGATAAATATTAATAATAAGTGATTCATTGGACTAAAAATATTTATCAGGAAATAATGTGTAGCAGGAGCAGTGTTAAACATGGGATACTCTCATTTCCCCCCTATTTTTCTGACTCTCATTCTCCTATATCTATTAGTGATTCTTGGAGAGTGGCTAAGAGGCATGATGAAATGCCTTTTAGATTGAGGGAGGAATGCACAAGCGAAAATTGAGGGTTCCATTTTGACATGTTAATTTGAGATATTTATGTGATAACCAAGAGTAAATATCAATGGAAACAGAGAGTAGAAAAGTGGTTGTCAGTAGCTGGGGGTTGGGAAAGTAAAGAGAAGTATGTAAAACGGTACAAAGTTTAAGTTATAAGATGAATAAATACTGAGGATCTAATGTATAAAATGGTGACTATATATGCTAGGACTATATTGTATGCTTGAAATTTGCTAAGAGAGTAGAACTTAAATGTCCACACACACACAAACACAAAGTAGATATTGAGTGCTTGTTTGGAATATAATCCTGGAATTTGTAAGAAAGGAAATGCGGGGAATCCACAGGAATGACTGCTATTCAAATATCATCCATGTGGGTGGATGAGTTTTTCTACAGATTTAGATCCTACGTGGAAACAATCATGGGTTTAGGATTAAGATTTGAGGCATCCAATATTTAGAAGTTGGGCAAAGATGAGAAACCAAAACAGATCAATAAACACAGCTGAAAAGGAACAATCAGAAGCATAGGAGCAAAACAGCATAGTGTGGTGTTCTTGATGCCGAGTGATGAGAGTTTCGAGAAGGAAGATGCTCCTATCTTGTCAAGAGTTGCTGAGACAGAGCTCTTCAAGGATGCAGAGAAGTAGATGAGGTTTGTGGTGGAATAGAAGTGTCTTTGACCATCATATTCAATGATGTGTGATGGAATAACAGAATCCACATTGGAATGGGTTAGTGGGGCTAGGAAAGGATAGAAGTGAAGACCTATATGTAAATATCCCTTTGCTATTGCTATCTTTTCTGCCAAAGATTCTGTATGCTTACACAAGCATACATTAATGCATAATCCAATTTTCCTTCTTTTATACCAAATGAACCGGAATCTTGGTTACTTTATGCTTAGCAGTATATCTCAGAAATTTTCCATATCAGTTTATACACAATTCCTTGTTCTTTTTATGAAGACATAGTGCAGCATCCCATTGTATGCCTGTCCTATACTTTATTGAGACATTTGAATTATGCACTATCTTCTTCTTGTACATTATGCTGTGATTATATAAGATTGGAGTTGCTATATTAAAAGGCATTACTCTTCTTAAAGCTTGTATTAATCTGCATTTCTAATATCACTGTTTAAGGGTGACTTTCCTTACAATTTAGTCAACTTTGTGCATTATTAAACTTTTGCATTTTTTCTATTCTGATAAATGAAAAATGAACCCATTATAATTTTAAACATATATATATATGTATGTGTATATATATATATATATATATATATATATATAAAATTTTAATTTAAAAAATATTTTGTTTTTATTTTTCAGTTAGTTTCGGGTATACAATATAGTGATTAGACATTTACATAATTTAGAAAGTAATCACGTTGATAAATTTAGTACCCATTTGACACCATACATAGTTATTATAATATTATTGACTGTATTCCCTATGTTGTACTTTATATCCCATGACTATTTTGTAACTACCAATTTGTACTTCTTAATCCCTTCCCCTCTTTTACCCAACCCCCAAATTCCCTCCCATCTTGCAACCATCAAAATGTTCTCTGTATCTATAAGTTTGTTTCTGTTTTGTTTATTTGTTTATTTTGTCTTTAGAGTCCACATATAAGTGAAATCACACTGTATCTGTCTTTGTCTGTTTGACATACTCCACTCAGCACAGTACCCTCTAGGTCTATCCATGTTGTTGCAGATGGCAAGATTTCATTCTTTTTTAGAGTTAAGTAATATTCCATTGTACATATGTACCACATCTTCTTTATCCATTCACCTACTGATGGACACCCAGATTGCCTCTATATGTTGGCTACTTGTAAGTAATACTGCAGTGAACATATAGATGCACAAGACCCTTCGAAGTAGTGTTTTCAGTTTTTTTCAGATGCATACCCAGAAGTGGGATTACTGGGTCCTTCTTTGTCTCTTGTTATAGTCTTTGTTTTAAAGTGTATTTTGTCTGGTGTAAGTATTGCTACCATAGCTTTTTTTGTTTGTTTGTTTTCATTTTCATGAAGTATCTTTTTCCATCCCTTTACTTACAGTCTGTTTGTGTCTTTCAATCTGAAGTAAATCTCTTGTAGGCAGCATATATGCATACCTTCTGGTACTCCTCCAATGTGAATGTTGGTACACTTGATGTTGTTTCACAGGATCCTTAAACTAGCTTCATTTTTTTGGATTCTTTTTTCGCTCTTCTGATTGGCTATTTTCTATGACCTTATCTTCTAAATCGCTGATTTGATCCTCTGCTTCATGTAATCTACTGTTGATTCTCTCTAACATATTCTTTATTTCAGTTATTGTATTCTTCATTTCTGAGTGGTTCTTTTTTATGTTTTCTATCTATATTTTTAGGTTTCCTTTCTCTTTGTTAAAGTTCTCATTGAATTCATCTACTCCTCCCCTAAGTTCATTCAGCATCCTTATAACCATGTTTGGAACTCTACATCTGGTAGATTGCTTGTCTCCATTTTGTTTAGTTATTTTTCTGGAACTTTATTCTGTTCTTTCATTTGAGACATGTTTCTTTGTCTCCCCATTTTGGCTGCCTCCCTGTGTTTCTATGTATTAAGTAGAGCTACAATATCTCCCAGTCTTAATAGAGTGGCCTTATGTAGTAGGTGTCCTGTGGGCCCAGTGGCACAGTCTCTCTGGCCACCAGAGCCAGGTGCTCCAGGTGTGTCCCTTGTGTGGGTTGTGTGTGCCCTCCTGTTGTAGTTGAGCCTTGGTTGCTGTTTGTACATCAATGGGAGGGATTGCTCCTGGGGCTGATTAGTTGTGAAGATTGGCACTGATTACAGTGGAGGAGCTGTTGTGCATTGGATGACCCTACAGAGCAGGCTTTACTTTAGCAGGGCTCTGGTGCCTGCCTAGTCTTCCCTTTCAGTGTATTGTTCACAGAGGCAGCCATGTGGTGCTCTGGCTCAGTCTGAAGCCAGCCACTGGTCATGCTGTCCCCAGGTCCTCCTGGCAGGGACCCTGCCACCAGCAAAGTTCAGCTGTTGCCAGTGCTCTGCCAAGGCCACCTGGAATGAGCCATAAAGCAATCTGCAGATGGCTGCCACCCAAGCTCCGCTTGGAGATGCCTGGGAGTGACTAAGCTGAAATTATGGCCAGCTGCTGCTAGTGCCAGACTTGGTGCTGCTTAGCAAGAGGTATGGGTCACTGAAGCCAAATGCTGCTTGTCTGGGGTTTGTGAAACTTTGAGATTATTTAGAAAAATCTGGAATATGAGCCAAGAGAGTTTGTTTTTATGGAAAAGCCACTGGAAATGGCTTAGGTGGGCCTATAAGTTGGATGGGGCAGAGTTTCAAGAAATCACGAGTGTGGGGTGAACAGTGTAAACTAGGTTGATGGAGACTCAGATATGACGTCTGTCTCCATCTGCATGCTGGGAGGGGGGGTGAGCTCAACAAAGGATCAATGCCTTCTGATAGCTCTCTGTCTAGAAGAAAATTGTCCCTCCAGCCCTTGCCCTAAAGCTAGACAATTCAGTTCCTCTCCATATGTTCTTGGCATCTTTCAAGCTGCTGCCCCAACACTGGAGCTCAGAGCTAGTGAGTCAGTCAGTAAGTCCATGTATGGGCCTTTTAAGAGGAGAGCTTGGAACTCCAGCTGCCCTTGTCTCACTCCATCACAATCTCTGCTGGTTTTCACAACCAGAAGTTGTGGGGACCTTTCTCCCCAATACTGGAACCCTGGGCCAGGAAGCCTTGGTGTGGGGCTGGGATACCTTGCTCTTCAGGGGTATCTCCACAACTGAGATATCCCTCCCAGTTTTTAAATGCCAGCCTGTTCCATGTCTCTGTCCCTTCTACCAATCTCTATGTGGCTTCCTCTGTATGTCCTTTTTTGTAGGACTTCAGTTCAGCTAGACTTCAGGTGATTCTCAATGATGCTTGTTTTGTAGTATATTTGTAGTTTTGATGTGGTCGTGAGAGGAGGCAAGTAGAGTTTACCTACTCTACCATCTTGTTTGGAAATCCTAAATATATATACAGCTGTATATATTTAAAAATAAATGAAATTCATGTAACATAAAATTAAACATTTTAAAGTGTGCAATCCATTGAAATTTAGTATATTCACAATGTTGTGAAACCACCACCTCTATCAAGTTTCAAACATTTTTATCACCCCAAAAGAAAATCCCATGCCCATTAAGCAGGCACTCCTTATTCTCCCCTTCCCCCAGGCCCTGCGCTCTATCTCAATGGATTTATCTATTCTGGATATTTCCTATAAATGGAATCATAGAAAACCTTTTGTGTCTGGCATCTTACACTTAATATAATACTTATGAGGTTCATCCATGGCAGGTATCAGTACTTCATTTTTATGGTATTCATATAACATAATACCATTTTATGTATATACCATAATTCATTTACCCATTGGTCCACTGATGAACAATTGAATTGTTTTTGTCTTTTGGCAGCACTATTGTGAATAGTGCTGCTATGAACATTCATATACAAGTATTTCTTTGAAAATCTGTTTTCAGTTTTGGGGAAATATATAGGCAGGAATAGAAAGTCTAGATTACATGGTTATTTAATGTTTAACTTTTTGAGGAAACTCCAAAGTATCTTCTACAATGAATGTTTCACTTTGCATTCCCACCAGCAATGTATGAGAGTACCAATTCCATCCTTGACATTTTTATTTTATTTTATTATTATAGCCATCCTAGTGTGTGGGATATGGTATTTCATTGTGGTTACTTGATTTATTTATGGTTACATGACGGTGCTCAGTTTGTGACAATTTATCAAGCTGCCAATTAAGATGTACATACTTATCTTCTGCATGCATTTTATTGCAAAAAACTGTTTACATAATTTTAATATAAATACTTGTTGAAGGATAAATGTGTATATATTATTAAAATAATTTTAATTCAATTGGCTCCCTCACTAAAATGAATATTAATTTTCTTTTTGCCCAAGCTGTTCAGCTTGAATGGCTGTAGAAATTATTCCTCCCTCCTGTAGGGCACACTTGGCCCTTACCTTCCTATTTCTATCTTATTTTTATACTTGCCATTGTATGCTTAGTGACACCTGAAATTCTTCACTTTTCCATTTGCTACTATTCTCATATGCTTTCCATCTGAAACATACTGTGAACGTCTATTAAATTATCTACCCCACTTTAGAGAGTTCATCATGCATTCACTTCAGAATGCTCATTCTCAAAATGTAAAAATTTGAGGGCTGTTGAGAAAATTACAATGGGCCTCTCAAGAACTTCAGTCCTTGGTTTGAAATTTTTTAAAATGTGATTTTAAATGCTTAATTTATGTGGTCATATAACACAAATGACACTGTAATTCAAATACAGAATAGACATTAATTGGCCATTCAAAACAAGGTCAGAATATGCTTTTTTAACAGTAACAAAAATTATTAGTATACGATTATTCACAGCTTCTTCTCTTTCTTACCTCTCTGTGACTCACAAGCTAAGCATTTCCCTTCTCTTCTTAGTTCTTATACAGATTTATAAAGTTTACTTAATTATAATAAAATAATCTTTGGTTTTCAGGAGGGTGAACAAGAGATTCCAAAAGGCAAAACACAATATTCAGTTACCTGAGTAAAAGAAAGACAGAAAAAAGTGAAGGGAAAGGGGAAGAATGGAAAGAACATTTATATGGGCAGGAGCTTAGGGGAGAGTTAATCGGAAGAGTTTAGTTTAGAGAGAGCAAGTGAAGTGTTCAGCAATATTGAAAGCTAGAAGAATAGGAGAGACAATTTCCATGGATTATTATTATGGATTGGATTGGTTTTGGTGCCCTTTAGACATGTCAATAACAAATGAAACGTATTTTAGATTATGTTGGTTGCTATCTGTATTATGGTAAATGTAACATCCAACAGAAAGTAGATTGTGAAACACTCCAGCTTATTTTCAGGCTGGATTTATATTTTCTTTTTTAGGTTATTATTGAAATGAAAATTCAGTGTTTAAAAAAAAAAAATTCTAATATAGAGCTTCAGAATATGTTTGCTAACCCCTGTTTGAGAAATATAGGAGTTTCACAAAATTAGCAGCCAGGATGCAAAGCTCAACTAAGCCTTCTCTGTGAAACACAAAAATTATTGAAGAAAGACAGTCACAGTTTCCCATAAAATGTTAATGTGTCAATTTCATTTTTTTTTTGCTATGCAACAGGGACTCTCATATATCTGTATAAAGTCTACATGAAAAATAGAAGAAGTAAAAAAGGAGCCTTTCTTAGCAAAGCAGTGCTCTCAAGGACATAAAGGCTTTGGACTAGAAATTTGAGTGGAAGTGTGGTTTTAAGGGCAGAAATTCAGAAATAAGATCAGTTTATATGTCTCTCTCTTAATACTGTATTTTTTCTTTATTGTGCTTCTTTTGTGTCCTGTTATTATTAATATAAAAAACTATGAAACAAAAATATGTTAAAATCATAAATGATTTCTCTTTATGGTTTGTCCTTTTTTCCTATAGTTGCCTCAATTTTGTCTTTTTTTGTTTTTGTGCATATATGTATATGTGATATTTCAGTTAAAATAAGCAAACAACAAATAAACAACCAAAGAAACAAAATGAACTAACTAGAAAAAGCCCCTACTCTAAACTGGCAGACACCTATCTCTCAATATGGAATTATTTCTCACTAACTTCCTTGCTCTTCAAATTCAGTTATAGAAATGGCCATTCATATTTACTTCAAAAGGGGAAAAAGAATGAAGATAGTGCTTGCCAATTAAAGTGTATTTGAATGCAACTTATCTCTAAAAGCAACTTGTGACTGCTGTATTGTTTTTTGCTTTCTACCCTACCTGTTCTTATAAAATGAAAGTTATTTTAAATTATTTTTCCAGTTTGTAAAAGTGCATTTGTTGCCAAGATTTCTGTACATATGACTAGTTTTAATCCATCAAAAACACAATGGCTAGTAGCAAACCATATTATTCACATTATTTAATTAACTATTCTTAAAACACAAGCATTCTGTGCACCCAGCATCAATAGACAAGCCCCTTTCCTCTTGTCATTGAAGTTCACATCTTATCCAAAGGAAACAATATCTTAGAGCTACACAATGAATGAAGGTCATTCACTTTCTTTGTTTACTCTTTCAGCATACATTTATTGAACACTCTCTTTGTACTCCACTTGGCAGTGAGAGGAATACATAGAATTTTAATTCACTGAATTTTACCCTCTACAGAGAATTTGGTGAACACGCAAAGTTTTTTTTTCCAGTTTTTTTTTTTTTAAGTAGGCTTTTGAAACTCATTCCAGAAACAATAGATTTGAAAAAGCAAACTTTGATTCACAAAATATGAATTTTGTTAGAATTAGAAGACTCTGGGTGGTGAATACACAATGTGATATATAGATGATGCACTACAGAACTGCACACGTGAAACTCGTGCAACTCCACCGACCATTGTCACTCTAACACATTTTAATGAAAAAAAAAGACTCATAAGAATCAATGAGAAGCCTGGAAGGAAACAGGGCTTTTGCCCTTGCATTAAATTTAACAGAGAATACGGGTGAGATGCAAATCACTTGTGCTGGGAGCAGGAGTGAGAGGGTCATGGGACATGATGTTGCAGGAGGTCAATGGCATCTGCCTGAATTTGGGGAAATTGGGAGCCATTTGTAGAAACTGCTGAACATCACCAGCACCAGGGAGGCAAACAGATGTCTGTCCATTTTCATTCGGACGAGCGCTGCTTGCGGCCAGGGCCGAGCGGTCCCTTCAGCTGATCAGCCATTGCTGCCTGTTGACTTGCCTCTCAGGAGAAGCTTATATGTTGTCCATAGATTATCCAACAGAGGGGATGAATTCCATGCCCACAGATTTTGATGAGTTCCACCCAAACTCCCCACATTGCCTTCGCCTTTTCTAGTGCCTAGGCCACATCGCAAAATAAGTGATAACTATGACATCTGGACCAGTGGTGGCATTAGGGAAGGAAAGCTTTCAGCACCTGTTCTTTGGTGGAACTAGAGTGGGAGAGCTCATCTCCACTACACGTGCAATTAATTCCTATTTTATCTCCTTACACTCTTTCTTAGCTGCCACCACTTTCTATATCCACTATGAAAATCTTACCAATCTTTCAAATTACCACAAAGCCACCTTTTCTTTTTGACTCTTGTACTGGTTTAAGCAAAGAAAGGAGTTTGTTGGTTGCACAATCCAAGGCAGACGATACACAGGGGTAGGGGTGGACCTTTGCAACTCAGGGTTCAAGTTCTGTCATAACCTTCACTCTGCATCTTTTATTAATGCATGACTTTGCTAATATTATTAATTTTTCTAAGCTAGTTTTCTCCATGAAGAAGAAATCTGGGCTACCAGAAGAAAATGGCCTATATTTTTCTAGCTTCATCACAAGGATAGAGAGAAAAATGGACTCTCTATCCTTGATTCTCATTCAGTATAATGCTATGGGAAGGATAGCACTGGCTGGATTGTTTGCCCAGCCATGTGGTTATGGAGTTGGGGTGGTGATTGGCAGTCCCATGCATAAGAGGGGAAACAGTACCTAAAGAATCAGGATGCTTTTCCTGAAAAAGATAAGCCTATAATGCAAATTAAGCCTAGATATATTAACTAAATTGAACACAGTAGTGACTAGAAAATTATATCAAATTTCATATAATCTTATTATAATACTTGCATATCTGATTGTTTGAATTGTTATATTATAGAGTACATTAGATTAAGAATTGATTGAGGTATTAAAACTTAAGCAATTTAGTGACTTATCTTTATATCTCAAGGAACATACAAAGTTTAACTCTAATTTAAAAGTTATATAACAAAAATGAGATTGTCAAATGACAATTTTTTTTTGCAACTGTCAAATAAATGGATTCTGGCATAGTTTAAGAGGCTTATGAACAAGAATAGTCGAGGAACCCCTCAAGTTGAAGGTAGAAGCTGTACTGGAAATTTGTAAAAAGTGCAAAATCAATCCTGAGAAGAGAAAACATTCCAAGAAAGGGGCCAGGGCATAAGCACCATAGTAGGGAAAGCACAGGCTTCCCAGAGGCTGTTCAGATGTCTCACTGCATTGATTCTGGACGGTGAGGCCACAGGTAGAGGAGAGGCATGAGAGGGTTCAAAACGGCAATGCAAGGGCTTCACTGTAGGGGGTTTGATTTTAAAAGTGGTTAAAGAACCTGACTTTAAACATCCTACATATTTTTCCCACTTCTTAATTAACTGAATTAACAAAGAGGAATAATTCTAGATTATTCAAAATGGTGAAATATTTAATTCCATTTGGAATGTACTTTTGTATTGAAATTTAAATAAAATTGTATTTGATATGATATTGTACATCTTAGATTATTCAGGGGTTATGGGGCTATCACTTGGTTCATTCCCATCCAAAAGATGAACAAGACCACCTGAGGTGTGTATTGAAAAACCTTAACAGAGTTTTTCTTTTTCTTAAAATTTCTGTGATAGACCTATTTCTGAAGTTCCATAATTCCATATCACCCATACAAAACCACATTCAGCATTTCAATCTTTTTTTTCTGTCTCTCTGTATAAATATTACTAAAAAATGGAATCATATCACATATGGCAATGCTTATTTTAACATTTTTTGCATTTTATCATATGAATATTTTCATAGCATTGTACATTCTTTAAAAACAAGATTTTTTTATTGAGTATATAAATTACTCCATCAGATGGTTAATCATTCATATATTAATGACCAAGAAAGTTGTTACATTTTATAATAAATGCAAATAATTTGTCAGGTTCTTTCTTGTGTGCTTTTCTAATTACTTCTTTAGAATAAGCACTTAGGATTTTATCTATTGGACAAATGTTTATGAACATTTTTAAGGCTCTTGATAGTTTGTCAAGTTTTCCTCCTCAAAACTGTGATCCATTTATACTTCCATTTGCGTGTAATTCAATGCAACCTTACAACACTGGGTATTAAATATTAAAATATTTATTATTTTTGAAAAATAAATCATTTAGTTTTAATTAGTATATTTATTGCAACTGAGTTTGAACATATTTCCATAGTTGTTCTTTCTTAAATGAAGTCTTTATATTTTGCACATTTTTTTTAAAATTAAAGTTTAGTGGGGTAACAATTGTTAATAAAGTTACATAGATTTCAGGTGTATAATTCTGTATTATATCATCCACAAACCACATTTTATATTCACCACCCAGAGTCAGTTCTTCTTCCATCACCATATATTTGATCCCCTTTACCCTCATCTCCCACCCTCCACACCCCTTACCCTCTGGTAACCACTAAACTATTGTCTGTGTCTATGAGTTTTTGTTTCTCATTTGTTTGTCTTGTTCTTTTGTTGTTTTTGGTTCATACATCACATATCAGTGAAATCATACCGTTCTCTGCTTTTTCTTTTGACTTATTTCGCTTAGCATTGTAATCTCAAGATCCACCCATGTTGTCACAAATTACCCTATTTCATCTTTTCTTACTGCCGAATAGTATTCCATTGTGTATATGTACCACAACTTCTTTATCCATTTGTTTATCGAAGGACATTTTGGTAGTTTCCATGTCTTGGCCACTGTAAATAAAGCTGCAGTGAACATTGGAGCACACGTGACTTTATGTATAAATGTTTTCAGATTTTTTGGGTAGATACCCAGGAGAGGGATTGCTGGGTCATATGGTTAATTCTATTCGTAATTTTTTGAGGAACCTCCACACTGCCTTCCATAGCGGCTGCACCAGTCTGCATTCCCACCAACGATGTATGAGGGTTCCTTTTTCTCCACAGCTTCTCCAGCACTTGTTACTATCTGTCTTGTTGATGATAGCCATTCTAACTGGGGTGAGGTGATATCTCATTGTGGTTTTTATTTGCATTTCTCTGATGATTAGTGATGTTGAGCATTTTTTCATATGTCTATTTGTCATTTGTATGTCCTCCTTGGAGAAATGTCTCTTCAAGTCCTCTGCCCATTTTTCAATTGGGTTGTCTGTTTTTTTGTTGTTGAGTTGCATGAGTTCCTTGTATATATTTGGTATTAGCCCCTTATCAAAGGCACTGTTTGCAAAAATCTTTTCCCATTCAGTTGGTTACCTCTTTATTTTGTCAATGGTTTCTTTTGCTGTGCAGAAGATTTTAAGTTTGATATAGTCCCATTCATTTATTTTAGCTTTTACTTCCCTTGCCTTTGGAGTCAAATTCATTGAAATGCTCTTTGAACCCAAGGTCCATGTTTTCTTCTATGCAGTTTATTGTTTCAGGTCTTATGTTTAAGTCTTTGATCCATTTTAAATTAATTTTGGTACATGGTGACAGATAGCAGTCCAGTTTCATTCTTTTGCATGTGGCTTTCCAATTCTCCCAGCACCATTTATTGAAGAGGCTGTCTTTTCTCCACTGTATATTTTCTGTTACTTTGTCAAAAATTATCTGTCCATATTTATGTGGTTTTATTTCTGGGTTCTCAATTCTATTCCATTGGTCTATGTGTCTGATTTTCTGCCAATACCATGCTGTTTTGATTATTGTTGCCTTATAGTACAAGCTAAAGTCAGGGAGTGTGATACCTCCAGCATTGTTCTTTTTTCTTAAGATTGCTTTGGCTATTCGGGGTCTTTTGTGGTTCCAAACAAATCTGATGATTTTTTGTTCTATTTCATTAAAAAATGTTATTGGGATTTTGATGGGGATTGCATTAAATCTGTATATTGCTTTGGGTAATATGGCCATTTTAACTATGTTGACTCTTCCAATTCATGAGCATGGAATGTCTTTCCATTTCTTTATGTCTTCTTAAATTTCTTTTAAAAATGTCTTGTAGTTTTCAGCATATAGGTCTTTCACATCATTGGTTAAGTATATTCCTAGGTATTTTATTCTTTTTGCTGTAATTGCAAAATGAATTGTTTTCTTTCTTTATTTTTCTGAGATTTCATTGTTAGTATATAGGAATGCAATGGACTTTTGTATGTTGATTTTGTAGCTGGCAACTTTACTGTATTTGTTGATTGTTTCGAATAGCTTTTTGGTGGAGTCTTTAGGGTTTTCTACATATAGCATCATGTCATCTGCAAAGAGTGACAGTTTAACTTCTTCATTCCCAATTTGGATACCTTTTATTTCTTTCTCTTGCCTGATTGCTCTGGTGAGGACTTCCAACACTATGTTGAAAAACAGAGGTGATAGGGGACAGCTCTGTCATGTTCCTGAATGTAGAGCAAAGGGCTTCAGTTTTTCACCGTTAATTATGAAATTAGCTGAGGGTTTGTCATATATGGCCTTTATTATATTAAGGCATTTTCCTTCTATACCTATTTTATTAAGTGTTTTAATCATAAATGGATGTTGTATCTTGTCAAATGCTTTTGCTGTATCAATTGATATAATCATATGATTTTTGTCCTTTATTTTGTTTATGTGGTGTATCACATTGATTGATTTGCGTATGTTGAACCATCCTTGTGCTCCTGGGATGAACCTCACTTGCTTGTGATGAATAATCTTTTTAATTAATGCATTGTTGCATTTGATTTGCTAGAATTTTGTTTAGGATTTTTGCATCTGTATTCATCAGAGATATTGGTCTGTAGTTTTCTTTTTTTGTGTTATCCTTACCAGGTTTCAGTATCAGAGTAATGTTGGCCTCATAAAATGAGTTAGAGAGTACTGTCTCTTCAATTTTTTGGAAGAGTTTGAACAAGATTGGTATTAGGTCCTCTTTGAAGGTTTAGTAGAATTCCCTAGTGAAGCCATCTGGTCCCAGACTTTTGCTTTTGGGAAGGTTTTAGATGACTGATTCAGTTTCGTTACTGGTGATCAGTCTGTTTACATTTTCCAGTTTTTCATGGTTCAGCCTAGGGAGGCTATATGTTTCTAAGAAGTTGTCCATTTCTTCTAGGTTATTGAATTTGGTGGCATATAGTCCTTCATACTATCCTTGGATGATCCTTTGTATTTCTGTGGTGTCCGTGATAACTTCCCCTTTTTCATTTCTGAATTTGTTAATTAGTGTCTTCTCTCTTTTCATCTTAGTGAGTCTGGCCAAGGGTTTGTCAATTTTGTTAATCTTTTCAAAGAACCAGCTCTTTGTCACATTAATTTTTTTCTATTGTCCTTTTGTTCTCTATTTCATTTAGTTCTGCTCTGATTTTTATTATTTCCTTTCTTCTGCTGAACTTGGGTTTCATTTGTTCTTCTTTTTCTAGTTCTTTAAGGTGTAACGTGAGGTTATTTATTAGGGATTTTTCTTGTTTCTTGAGATAGGCCTGTAATGATATTAATTTCCCTCTTAAAACTGCTTTCGCTGCATCCCAAAAATTTCGGTAGGATGTATTTTCATTCTCATTTGTTTCTATGTATCTTTTGATCTCTCCTCTAATTTCTTCTTTGACCCAGTCGTTCTTTAAGAGTATATTGTTTAATCTTCAAGTATTTGTGTTTTTTCCTGCTTTCTTTTCATAGTTGATATCCAATTTCAAAGCCTTGTGATCAGAGAATATGCTTGGTATGATTTCAATCTTCTTAAATTTGCTGAGGCTAGTTTTATGCCCCAATATATGGTCTATCTTTGAGAATGTTCCATGTACACTAGAAAAAAAAATATATAGTCTGATGTTTTAGGATGAAGTGCTCTATAAATGTCAATTATGTCCATTTCATTTAATGTGTCATTTAGGGCTGCTATTTTGTTATTTATTTTCTGTGTGGATGATCTATCCATAGCTGTCAATGATGTATTTAGGTCCCGTAGTATAATTGTGTTTTGGTCAGTTTCTCCCTTTAGTTCTGTTAGTAGTTGCTTGGTCTATTTTGGTGCTCCCTGATTGGGGGCATAAATATTGATGACTGTTATGTCTTCTTGTTGTATAGTCCCCTTTATCATTATGAAATGTCCATCTTTGTCTCTTGTTACCTTTTTCACCCTGAAATCTGTTTCATCTGATATCATTATGGCTATACCTGATTTTCTCTAGATACCATTTGCTTGGAGTGTCAATTTCCAGCCTTTCACTTTGAGTCTATGCTCGTCCTTGTAGCTGAGATGGGTCTCTTGGAGACAGTATATGGTTGGTGTTAGTTTTTTGATCCTATCTGCTACTCTGTGCTTTTTTATTGGTGAGTTCAGTCCATTTACATTTAGGGTGATTATTGATATGTGAGGATATCCTATCATTCTGTGTTTAGTTTTCTTGTAAGACTGTGTCTCCTTTGTTTCTTTGCCTTTGGTTGTCTATGATTTCTGTGTGGTGGTATTCTATGATTTTTCCCTCTGTTTCTTCTTTAATTACAGTATATATTTCAGTTCTGGATTTTTTTTTGAGTGGTTACCATTAAGTTTATGTAAAAGAAAGTTTTGTATTTAGAGTATTCCATTTTCTTCAGCACGCTTACTTTCTCCATTCCCATGTTCTGGTTCAGAACTTTACTCTCCCCCTTTTTATGTTTGTTTGCCATAAATTGTCCCTGTTGATGGTGGTCGAATAGCCTCCTTTTCTATTTCTTTTAGTGCAGATCGTGTATTAGAAAATTCCCTCAGCTTCTGTTTGTCTGGAAAAGTCTTTATTCCTCCTTTGTATCTAAAGGATATCTTTGCTGGATATATTATTCTTGGCTCATAATTTCTCTCTTTCAATAGTTTGAATATTTGGTTCCACTCCCTCCTGACTTGTAAAGTTTCAGCTGAAAAATCTGATGATAATCTAATGGGCTTTCCATTGTAGGTTACCGTCTTCTTTTCCCTGGCTCCCTTGAGGATTCTTTCTTTGTTGTTGATTTTTGACAGCTTCAATACAATGTGCCTTGGAGAAGGCCTGTTGGGGTTGAGGTAATTAGGTGTTCTATTTGCTTCTTGGATTCAAGGATCCAGTTCTTTCCACAATTTTGGGAAGTTCTCATTGTCTATTTGTTTGAATATACTCTCTGTTCCCTTCTCCCTTTCTTCCCCTTCTGGTATGCCCATTATTCTTATAATGACTCCATCAGAAAGTTCTTGTAGAGTTCTTTCATTTCTTTTAAGTCTCAAGTCTCTTTCTTCTTCCATCCATGTCATTTCCAGGTTTCTATCTTCGAAGTCACTGATTCTTTCCTCCATCTGGTCACCTATACTACGTAAGCTGGCTATTTCATTCTTCATTTCTTTTATTGAGTTCTTAATCTCCAGAAATTCCATTTGGTTCTTTTCTAAAATTTCAATTTCTTTGGTAAAACGGTCATGTTGTTCTTTGATTGTGTTTCTGAGTTCATTAAAGGGCTTTTCTGTGTTTTCTTGCATCTCATTGAGTTTTTTCAGAACTGCAATCTTGAATTCTCTGTCATTTAAGTCACATAGTTCCATATTTAAGTTTCTTTTCTGGAGACTTTTCATTTTCTTTCTGCGCTGTCTTGTTGCCTTGGTTATTCAAGGCAATTAATTGTTTATTATTTCTCTTCCTAGACATCTACAGGAGCAGGTTCTGCAACAGGTTGATAGGAAGAGGTATTTCTTTTTTTTTCTAGTACGTGTTGGTAGAGTGTTTTATTTTCTCTCCAACTGCAGCATTTTTTCCTCTCACAGTGTAGTATTATGTTTTCTCTGCACTATTCCAGCTTCTCACACAAAGGGGGATTCCCTGGAAGGCAGGTTTCTCCTCTGTTAACAGTTCACCTAGGTTACAGGGCACCACATCGGAGTGGGGATGCGGAGAGCTTTTTAAATTCCAAAGCTCTTCCTACACCAGATTGAGAGTCCATGTGTTTCAGCAGTTCTGTTTACTCCTGCAGGGATCCGCCCAGACAGGTGGGGACAGGGACGGGGTCAGTTGTGATAGGTGGCCCAGAGCAATGGATGCGACCACCACTACAGCCGGTCCTGCTTCCACAGTTCCCTCCCCTTTGCTGGAATTAGTTGGGCTGTGAATCTGTGTCTGCGGACAACAGTTCTCAACACTACAAATATTCTGTTCTTTTGATCTGACACTGCTACTGTTCTGCTTCTAGAACTGGGCAGGTGGGCAAGCTCTGGGAGGGTAGGGAGGGGGCGGCTAGTCTCAGTGCCTACGGCTTCCGTTCTCTGCGGCAGTGGGTGATTAAACCACAATTTTCAGCCTTCTTCCCTCAGTCTTTGCTCCGAGGTCTCTGCCATGAGCTTTGGGTTCAGCTGTGTTATATGCTGTCCCCTCAGCCCTGTGGGCCATATGCGGAGCCCTAGCAGTCCGAATTCTTCCCTCTCCTGGAGCTGCGGTTGTTCCGGGATGCAGCGAGCTTGAAGCACTGAGCTAGGTGTGTGTCTTGCACCCTTGGCTCCGTCTCTGCATTTCTCCCTTCTCTCCTCCCCTGCTCGCACAATTTGCCCAACTTTAGGTGAATTCAGTAGTGAGCCTCTTTATCTTGCCTGTCTGCTGTACAGGGAGTCCTTTGTGGAGTTATAGTTGTTCGATT
This sequence comes from Rhinolophus sinicus, assembly GCF_057876585.1. NCBI lineage: Eukaryota > Metazoa > Chordata > Mammalia > Chiroptera > Rhinolophidae > Rhinolophus > Rhinolophus sinicus. The sequence goes on along the minus strand of NC_142502.1, from coordinate 70,838,681 downwards.
TGTTGTAAATTCCAGGGACGATTTCCAGAGGCTCACCTCATGCCACCATTTTGATCACACATTTTTTAACATAAGGTTCCCATATCATTTACTGATTTGTTCCAATATTTTCACTTATTGAGAATATGAGTACATTGTCTATCAAATTGCTTGCAACAATTTTCTTCACTTTATGATGATTTTAAAATCATATTTTAGCTTTAATATAATACTGTTTTTCTGTTATAAACGTAGAAAACTTGCAAAATAAAATACAAAGGAAATAAAGCTCATAATCTCACCATACAGTGATAAATATCGTTAATGTTTTTAGTATTTTCTGTTTACTCATATTTTGCAGAAAATGTCCATGACATCTGGGAGGAGGAAAATTAGGCAATTGTGCTCACAAAATCTCAACACATTATCTAATTTGAGGAGTGGTCATACTTCAAAATATGAGTACAGTGAAAAATTCCATAGCCAAAAAAGAAAAAAAAAATCTTCATACTTTAAGCCCTAGGATGTTTGTATAGAGGAAGTAATAGAGGTCAGTAAGAGAAAGAATTATAAGAAGAGGCCTTCTTCTGAGTTGACTAAATAGGTCTGTACACCACTGCTATAGCTGCTGTTACAGGAGCAGGAAAGAGAAAGGGTCAGAACGTCCTCTGCCATTTCTTTCAGCATGACCTCTAATGCAAGCTGTAGTCATGTAAAAAACAAACATACAAACAAAATGCATAACCTTAAATGTAGCACTTCCAGTTGATTACTTAAGAAGAGATGGTAATTCATACCCTCTCTCTCCATAGTGGGCAGAGGCAGAAAAGGGAATTAAGATTTGGGCACAGTATGTTATAATATCAAGTTAATAAAAACAACTCTGAAAGAGAACTCAAGGTCAGGATGGGCATCAGTACTCTTTGAACATAGGATCAAATACTGGCAGGGCAATTATGAGTCTTATAGGTAAAGATTGTGGGTCTTATATGTAAAATCTTGTATATAGGGGCTACTATTGACAAAAGACTAATCAGTTCTGTGTAAGATGTATTTGTTCTACCTACATGTTTAGGTAGTCAAAGATTGAAAAGAAAAAGAACATTAAATGCAGTGCGTAGTGCAGGATTCCAACCACTGCCCTTTCTCTCTCCTTTCTTTCTTGGCATTCAGTTTGTCATGAGCTCCTCCTCTCAGGAGCATGAGTGGTGGAGGAGAGAATAACTCTTGCTGACAACCCAAGCTGGGACAGCAAGTTGTAAAATTGGTGGACTGCAAATAGAGGCTTGGATGACGTTAACTTCTAACTGGAAGGGTATTGAGTGTGAGAAGCAGGGGATTTAATAAGGTGAGAGGAGGTTAAAAAATCAAACGCAAGTGATGTGGTGCTGGGTGGGAAGAAACAATTGTGAGAGAGAATTGTTCAAGTGTAACACAACCCAATGGCCTAGAAAACATCAGTGTGTAGACATCTCAGTAGCCTGATTAAGAGTTAAGAGTTTAAGAGTTAGAGTGATTAAGAGTTAGAGCGATTATCTAATACCAAACTTATATACCTGAGTTTTCTCACAGAGAACAGTTTTTATTTTTACCACTGGAAACCTTAAAAAAAAACTGATGTTTAAAACTTCTTTGAAATACCTAGATGTATACGAATATTTACTAGCCGGATCAAGGAGATAACAGATGCATGGAGGGTTGTATTCCCTCCGATCCTTTGCAGTCAGTATCAGGGATGGAGACCTCTTTAATAAAGGAAGAGAGTCATAAAAAGACCAGAGATAAAATCATAAGGCTTTCCTGCCCAAATACTTGACACCCCCACATCCACAAAAATACCTCAAGAGAGTAACAAAGACCATGCCGAAACCAAGGCCATGACCTTGGGTTTATCTTCAAGCGACAAGTCAGAAATTCAAAAACTTTTGTAAATTCACTCCTTGCTTATATTAAGGAAATGAGGAAAAAGCACAACATTTAAAAAATTTTAAATTATGGGGCAGGAGTCAGATAACATTAAGCTAAGTGCTTACATGCATTTATTGGTATATCAGATATTAGATGATAATACAAAATGACACCATGCCCACCGCCTTGGCATCTATAATGCAAACAAAAAAAGACCTGCATGCACAGATGATTCTCTCATCACAATTATATGTGTCTAGTGATGTAGAAATAGATGACACCAATGATAATTACATCAAATTGAGCATTGTGTATCTCTGAAGTGGGAAGCATTCTGATAGTAAGTTTTCCTTTTGCTAAACTGGCAGGCCTTACAGAAGGATGAATACACCAAGAAAAAGTGATTGTTTTGTATCAGCTATAAGGGGGGATAAGTAGAAACAGCCTATATTTTTAGTTAATCTCTTGAATTAATAACTACATTTCAACAATTCTCAAATTGCAATGAAATGGGTTGCTTTATTAAAGTAAGGAATTTACTAAATAAAATATACTGAAAAAATGTAAAATACTGTTTTCTCACAAACTATGGAAATTTGCTCTACTAAATCACATATGTGCTTTCATTCCAAATGATTTATCTTGATTATAGTGGAATCTTTTTTGTGGATGTAAAAGTAAAATATCTGAACTATTTTCCAATCATTGCTTCTAATCGTGCCCTCCTGGCTTCATGAACCAGCTATCTTCCCTTCAAAAGTATCTTCCCTTCTAAAATATAGTTGATAATAGTTTTTGCTGCTTTGAATTATTTTTCCTCTATTCTTATGAAATCTTAAGTCTCTAACTAGATTAATTTGGGCATTCTCAATGACTATATCATGGAATTTGAAAAAAACAATTTTTCTCTTCTATAGGTTAGCTATATTTTTGAGTGACTACTACTATGTACTTATAAGAAATAAACGATACCATCTTTACCCTCAAGGAATTCAGTCTAGTAATAAACATGATGAGTGAGTGATTCATTCTGTTCAACTTTTCCATTTTGATGGGAAAGCAAGCAACTTATAATCAAGAATTTTCTGCATGTGTCAGAAGGCATCTGCAGTTTACCACCCATAAATTAGCCTTTTCCCAAATCTTGATGACTATTAATTCTTTCTTCTCTATATCTCTATAATGAGGAAATTTTTTCTATTCATCTCACCCCTAGGAGTTCTGGACTAGCATACAAATATCTTCAATTCTTAAAACTTACAGCATTTGAGGACCAGTGTTCCCTGAATTCTCAGCAGTGAATGTGCAACCCATCTGGCACCAAATTGATATCAGGAAAGATTTAAAAACTCTTTGTTGAAGCCATAATTTTATCTGATGTGAAATATATATCCACAGTGTGAATAAGAAGATTCAACAACTGTTCTTGATTATTTTGAATTAAAAAGAGACTATTTATAAATTTAACAAAAGGAATAGATTTTTAAAATTCCTTATGCAAAATTTGAAATGCTTAATGTAAATAAGAAATGAAAAAAATGTTTTTTTCAAATATGACAATGTAGTTAGTCTTATTAAACATTAAATGAACTTTCATAATCCTATGTTTTTTAAAGCAATAAAACACAAAAGGGAAATGGAAGGATCAAGACATCTTTATATAATTCATCAAGAAGAAACAAAAATAGTAATCATATAAAAATTCTATCAATAGCGTCTAAAAAGTAAATACCCAATCTATTGAAATAAATTATTTCTGATAGTAGGTTCATGGTTGAATTATTTTTGTTTATAACTCACTATATTTTCTAAAATTTCTAAAACATATGTATGTTATTTTTATTATCATAAAATATTAACATTTCTATTATGAAAAGCTGCAAATATAATTAAAATAGAGATAAAAGTCCAATCAACTCCCACATACTCAATTTCTTGAACCAACAATTTTCAAGTTTTTTCAAAAATTGCTTCAATTACCCCTTATTTTTTTGTTAAAGTTATTTTAAAACAAATCCCAGCCATCACATTGTTTCATGTCTATGTACTTCATCACATACCTTCAAAAAGTATGAACAATTTCCCACATAAAGTCAATTTTATTTTTATACATAACACTATTAATTCCTTTATAGCAACTAATATCAAGTGAATAATCAAATGTCCCATGTTTTTAAAAACCTCTGGTTTTTTTGATCAGGATAACTAAAAATCCATATATTGGTCACATTTCGTTATGTCTCTGTGTCTCTTTTTAACTTTTACTAAGCCATTGATTTGTTTCAGAAACAAATTCTTTTTAACTGTTGCGGTGTTCCTTTCTATAATTTCCTCTCCAGCCCTCATGCTAACCATAACTATAATCATTTTCAATCTATCATGTCTATTTATCTGTCTGTGAAGATTTTCTTCATTTCCTTGCTTTCATTTTAGGAAAAATTCCTCAGTCAGGGATTTATTTCTATTTATTTATTTGTCATTTTTCCTGACACATTTAGGGGAGAGGAGGAGTGGGATTCCAAATATGATTTAGAAAGAAAAAATATTTTCCTTTTCATTAAAAAGGGTTTGTTTGTTTGTTTGTTTGTTTTATAGAGCCAACCAGAGAACAGTAATTTGAAGTAGTTGTCCTAATAGTTGTGCTCTTATTCACATGGCGGAGAAAACCAGCACTCCAAATTGCTCAAAATTTTGTTTTTAAAAAATTTCCCTTTTGTCCTGTTTAGTTGACTAAAATGTTTTCTTTTTCCCAAGACTGACTTCCTCTGTAATGATTATAGACTATGTAATTATTTGTAATAATTTTACAAGTAAAATTTGTAATTACAAATTACTGCAAATTTTATTTAGAAATTATATGATATATATATATGTGTGTATGTATATATATATATATATATATATATATACACATATATATATATATAAAATGAGCTTGTTATTTTTTTGCCTAATTTTTTCTTTTGTGTCTTTTTTTCATATTTATTGTCCATGATTAATATAGGAATCTGTAGGAGCCTAGTTAATACATACAAATATTAATGAGTATTACCCAGATTTTGTTTTTGAAGGGATGAGACTTTTGCTAAATATTGTAAAGTAATAAATATGCCACTATCTCAATTTCATTCCAACAATAACTTTATTTAATAACAGCACTGAGCACATTTTTTAAGTCTTATGTTTTATACATTTTAAAGAGAATTATTGTTCTGAAAAACAGTCACATATAGACTTTTTTCTTTTTCTCCAAACCTGAGTGAATAAAAACTAGCTATGACATTTCAGCAGCACGTCAACCTAGATTCATCTTCTTTCCTTTAGAATCCAATATATTCCATGAAGAAATAGGGCACAGTAGAGCGGATTTAATAGCACCCCACGATCATCACAATTCAGTCACCTTCAACATTGTCTATAATACCAAGTGCTCCTCCCGTTTATATATTTATTTAGCTTTGTATGATGTGTTTCTTTTATTCAACTATGTACAATTGTTTTGGAAATATATGTAGTGCAATAAAAAAATGCAAAATACATAAACACTTGTTCCTGCTGTTTTAATCTGAGGGCTATTTTCCACAGAGAACAAAACTAAATTATATTAGACCCTCTTTTACTCCAGGATCACCATAAATTTTCCTGATCCAGGCAAAGAAGAGTTATTGATCAGTCTGCTGAGGTAGTTCATCACTTTTTACCTTCAATTATTGGAGGTTTTTGTTTTATTTTATTTTTACTTTAATGAATAATTTCAAACATAAGACACTCAGGAGTGAACTGAGAGAGGTTCAATATTGAATTAAAATTTTCCTCCTATTTGAATAAGAGCATATTTACATCCCTAATCCAGTTTTAATCGTTAAGACACATCGCATTAATTTCTTTCCTTCCTTGGAATTTCCAGCCTCTCATGTTTCTCCTTCTGTAGTTCATCCAACCAAGGACAGCTTTATTTATCAGTCTCTGTAATGACCTGGGGCCTTCATGTATGAACCTAAGGCACAGGTCTTGGGAGATTGGTGAGTTATTTAAAAGACAAGAATACTGAAAGTGTCAGAAATCAAATCATTGTGTGTTTAAACTTATTTGTTATTAGGAATTTTTTTTTAAATCACTTATTCATGTTATCTGTTTGTTTAATGCTAATTTCTTTGCCTGAATTTCCTCAGCAGCATCTGTATCAGCATTGTCAGGGTTGGATTGTAAATTCCTAAGAGACAGGTTATGTCTGATGACTTGCTGTGCACAGCAACTAATAGAGCATGTTATGAAGATAGATTCTCAGTGTGTTTTAATGGTGATAAATTTCCCTGAGTCTATTTTAATATCTTATTCTGATTATATTTTAAAAGGGAAACATCACTATCAGTATACCATAAAATTAACCTTAATGTGTTTGAAAAGAAAACCAAGATATGAAATGTATTTGAAATTTATATCTGAATTATCTGAACTATATTAATTTTGCAGGAAAATTTCTGTACACGATATAATCCAAATGCTTTTGAGTGAATAGTAATATTTAAAAAAAATACTTTGAAGATTAAGCCTCTGTTAGTATCCAGTTAATGATCCACTAGTTTCATCAAGGAAGTATGTTTTATTTACTCTTTACTCATTTAAAAACTTAAAGTTAGATTTGGCTCAAGGCTGTTGCACTTCCTATGGGCTAATACCAATAATTATGTGACTCTGAAGTGATTAGCATGCTGCTAATGTTTTCAGTTTATTTTAAGATTGCAGTTTTAAGTAGAAAGGTGTCAGAACAACTAACTCATGCAACAAGCAAAACATATTATCTTGAGCTCATGAAGATTTATTTTTAATACTTTAGTATTGAGATCTTTAAAAGTGAGAAGAGGCTCCCTGAAGCCTGATTAGAAGACCTTGAATTTGACATACAATTTTATTTTTATTCCTAACATGGATATACAGATTAGAGCTATATATTTTGATGTATCAGTCTGGGTTTATTCAGAAAATTAAAAACTCCACAGTAGGTTAAACAGAGTAGGTTTGATATAAGGAATTATTTAAGTATGATAAAAGAATAATCATTAGATATAATAAAACTCAATCTATCTAGTACCCTGGGGATGAGAGAGAGTACCCAGGGAAAGACAAACTTGGAAGGTGTTCAGAGCTTGCTGGAGGTGTGGTACCGCTCATTGCTGGTCTGGCCATGCTGGAGTTGGTCTGCAGTCCCTGGGTAGGCAGAAGGTGACCTGGGCACAGTAGGGAGCAGGGTGGTCGGAACCTTCCCAGGCCACAGACAAGATGTGCACAGGGATTACAGAGAGAGTAGCGGTTCAGTGGGAACCCTATGGAGTTAAGGAAGGTAGGCTGTGAGTGGGCTTGCATCAGAAATATGGGTGCCAGCATGTTTGAGATGACTTCCAGTGTTAGTATGTAGGGTGAAGTGGATTTGGGCAACAGTTGGATAGGAACCCTTTAGGGTGCTGGTTTCTGGAATGAGAGGACTGCTGAAAGATTATTAGACCAAGCTGCAATATTACTAAGGGACCACACATTCGGGGTCACACACTAGGGTAGAGCCACCAAATGTTCGCTTACACACATGACTGACCCACCAAGCAGTAAACAGGAACATCAGGAGAGCCCCTTCTTCTTTCATATTCAGCCAGCACCCCCTACTGAGAAAATTTAACATCATGCTCACCGTGAAGGAGATATGCTTAAAGGTGTATCATTATCACAGGACATGTATTGAAGGGTAATTTTGGATATGAGAGGCAACATTTTTATAACTCGCATACGTGGTTGCTTGTTGAATTTTCAGATAAAAAATACACTTTTCATATGCAAAAAAGTTGTGAGATTTATGGCCTTGACTGGTACTGTTTAGGCTAGCAATTATTTCATATTTATCAAGTTTCTATTATAAATTAAATTATAACATCTTGTCCGTTTTACTCTCCAATTTTTTAAACAGCAACTGTAAGTTTACAACAAAAATTTCTCTTCATTGAATTCATTAGAAAATAGATTTTAAGACATTTGCAATTTTTTCTATTTTTTCAGGGTTTTTTCTTTATAGAGTTTAATTTTCTTACACTATAAAAAACACCCCCCCCCCCCCCCATTTCCAAATCTTTAGGTAATTCCATAATTTTATCTGTGGACACCAAAATCAATTTGCTTGTCCAAAATGAAAATATGAGACTGAAGAGAAGGGACTTTTTTTAATGCTGATATTTCAAGTTGAGTTTTGTGGCTTCACCTGAAAGACATTAAAGTTGGATTCAACAAGGGCACAGAATAATGTGGTCAAATTTTGTAACATATTATATAGAGAATCACAAAGAACTGCTCTGAATAGGAAACAATCCTTCATGCGTCAGATAAAATAGCTTTATTTTTTTTTAAAACAAAGCATTTTCAGTTCAGTACATCTAAACCATGAAGAAGCATTTGCTTTTAAATTCCTATATTTTCTATATTAAAGCAAATCTAATTTTATCTTTTGTGTAAAATTACATGAAACACTTGTCTTTTTTATTTTTCATTGCTTAAAGCTGTGTGTCCTTTGTGTACTGTTTGTACCAAGGATTTTATTCAACATGCTGAAGCTCACCTTTGATAGCTACTGTAGCCACTAGTCAAATGCTATAACTTTAGCAAATCTAAAAAAAAAAAAAAAAAAAGTCACTCTCACTCCAGCCCCAAAACTGTCATTTCAGACAGAGTTTTTCTTGCCCTCTGTTTTGGTAGTCACATTTCTTACTTTGTAAAATGAATCTCTAACTCCTTTACACAAGTCATTATATTCACCACAGGTAGCATAATTAGGAGATTTATCAACCATCCAAGCCAAAGAGAAGTGAAAATTTATGAGAAATGAGGCAGACTTAGGAATGAAAAGTAGCTCTGATGAAAATGTATTTGGAGGATAGGATACTACTAGATTTTAATTTCTCAAATTACATTTAAATGTGAAAGCCTTGCTTAAATCAAGAGAAAATGAAAGTAAAACAGAATCACTGGCATTACTGGGAGTAACTTGAATCACTCATTATAGTCATAGAATGGAACTTTCTTCATATTAACTGACAATCTAAGGCAGATTCCTTTAAATGGAAATGTTCTTTGAGAAGAATGATTTTTTTCAATAGAATATTTCTAGTCTAAATCCTGTAATTCTTTAGGAGAGTAAGAGCTAACAAGTAATTGCTCTTCTCTCATGGCAACTAGCTTTTATTTATCTGTTTATGAGAGCGAGAGAGCGAGAGAGAGAGAGAGAGAGAGAGAGAAAGAAATGTGGGGTTTTATTTGTGACATTCTACTGCTGCATGATTTGTATGGATTTGGACTATGGAATCTTAGCAGGACCAGCATTGCCTATCCTCTATACACACAATATTTAGAAATTCCATGTCTATTGGGCACTGCAATCATATTCAACCACAATAAAAATTTAGCCATATATGGAGATTGAAAATGCTTCTTCAGTCTTTGGCTTGTGTTTCATTTGCTTACATCACTTAGGATTTTATTATTCAGAGGTGCTTCATTTATATAATATGGAATCAATTTGCTTTTACCCAAGGAAACAAAAGTACTCACAGATGAATGGGGACAACTCATGGGGAGCATCATGCCTGGAAATATATGTTTAAAATAAAAATATAAGCTGGGTTTTCTTTGCTCATTTTGTACCCCAGTTGCTAAAGGACACTTAATTTTGCATCCTATCAGCTCTTCTGGGAAAGAGCTGTCCTTCACATAAAATCTTAGTATCTAGATGGAGATTAATAAATATGTATGAGTTATAAATGAATGAATGAATACATATCCAATATGATTATTTGAGTTCTTTCTCCATAGTAGTATGAATAATTTTGTAGTGATTCATTTGCAATGTCATATAGTTCTTATAACCAATTGTTTATATTCAAATGTACAGCAGTATTGAGGTTTATTCTAATAACTGAATTGTAGTGAATTCAACATCTTGGGGTCATTTGGCCTCAGTAGCACTCTAATACTAAAATTTTTTAAACACACTTTTAAAACACTTAAGATACCTTGGAATTTCACAGGTATTAACTTCATTAATTCTTACCAAGCCATACCATGATTTAAATATTATTATTATTACATATGTGGAAAAAATGTAGAAAAGTAAAGCTTCCCACAAGAATGCAGCTACTATAATGGTGAGTCCTGTATATGAATCCAGGCAGTTTGATTTCCGAGTCTGTGCACTTAGCATTCCATGGCAATTCCTTTAGAGAAAAGGCCATGGGAGCTCTTCTGAAAATAGTTGCCTCCTTAAGTGCCACATGTCAATATTTGTGGATCTTAACTGTAATTAGGTAGGTCATCTCTTGATTTTACCTCTATACTCACTAGTCTTTTAAAACTTTGGCTTCCAGAAATTGCAGGAATGTATAACATTCTTCTGGACCTTTAGAAACTCAGGATGCTGTGTGAAGCAGAAATTAAAATCCGTCCATTTCTCCATCTGGGTGGCCTCCAGGTAGAATCTTTGTGAGTGGGTTAGAAGAAGACATTTTTAGGCAGTGTCCTGTGTTTGTAATTCAGTGAAATTTGAAACAAATGCAGAGACTCTTTTTATACTTAAACACAGGAAAGAAAGGTCCAATAACCTAAATAGAAATAGATAATAAATAGATGATAGGTAGATACAATAGATAGATAGATAGATAGATAGATAGATAGATAGATAGATAGATAGATAGATAGACAGCTAGATAAATAGATAAGAAGGAGGACCTGAGTTTGATAGAAAGTTAGCCAAAATAATAAATATAGGAAGGAAAAGAGAGGAGAGAGAGAGAGAGAGAGAGAGAGAGAGAGAGAGAGAGAGAGAGAGAGAGAGAGAGAGGTTTGTAGCAAGCCAAGATTTTAAAACAAAAGAAGAATGTAAATTCTAAAGTGATTTTCTTTCCAGATTGTGGAATGAATTTAGTTTCGGTCTTTATTTATAAACTTTAACTCAAGGTGCCCAGATTCCTGGAGCCCTTAAATTATATAATGTCTAACCCTCAACAAGAGAAAGCATGTTGGTTCTATTTCTGGTTGTGAACCTGAGGACGTTATATCGTCAGGCAGTGTGTCTGTGTCAAATACTATAGTGAGTTGGGAACACTTTTCAAACCTCAGCAAGAGTCATCAGAACCACACTAGTTACCCTTCTTATTTTCTTTTCCCTTAAGATCCAATTTATTGAAATATAATCCCCACCTACTCCCATCTCAGTTTCTGCGAGGAAACTGCTCCCCCAAACCTTTAGTGTGGTGTTTCTGTACACAACAGCTTTTCCGCGTGGACAGTCATACATTTAGAGGATTACTGGGCTCAAAATCGAAGGGAATTTAAAGGCCCATGAATCAATTCACTTCTCAGAGCTAGATTCTGTCCTCAGCCCCTGCTTGGCTGTCTTCCTCGCTTCTCCATCCAGGGAGGCCTTTCTATCTTTGGAAGATTTCTGATTTGTTGGAAAGACGTCCTCTCTGCACAGCCATGTATACTCCTGCGAGTTTCACGCAGCGGTTCTATTTTGAATCCCCACTCACATAGGATAATCCTAATTTTTCTTCCATCCACTGGGTGTTTAAATATTGAAAAGGGGGTGTCACTATTATTTTTCAAACATTATTGGAGCACTTTCAATGTGCCAGGCATTGCACTGAGGACTAAGAGCTCCAAAAACCAAGAATATATAATCCTGTCCCTGAAATTTCTCATGGAGTAATGCTGAAGGAGGAAAAGTGAGGCACCGTGAAAATACAGCATAATTTTACATGAGCCCGAGCAAGTGGCACTTGGCTCTGCAGAGAAGTCAGGAAGGCTTCTGAGAAAAGAAATGTCTGTGCTGAATTGCAAGAGAAGATGTTTTATTTAGACAAACAACACAAGCAAAGTATTAAAGTCAGAGGACCTAGTGTAAGAACATGAAGTCATGAGAACATGGGGTTCCAAGTTGTCAGTTGCAGCTTTCCACATTGAGAGGAAATGAGTTTAGGGAGAGGTCAGACTATAGAGGAAGGAGCTTATTTTGACTTTTCAAATATTTGGCCTTTGTCTTGTAGGCATAAGCAGACTTTTTAAATGGTTAAAAGCCGAGTAGTGACATGATGAAATCTGCCTTCAAATTCCATTTAACTTTGATCACATAGACTTATCTTTTTCAGGTTAGACTTACCTAGTTCTGTAATCACTTTTCTAATGACAGTTTATCCCTTCACCACCTGACCACCCCTTTTTTAAATATTCTTTAGTTTATTTATATCAGTAGTGTGGAAAATCAAATCCCTACAAGGGGCAGGGAAATAGAATAAATGTGTATGATTACTGGGAATGAGACACTAGAGAATGATGAGGCTCATGGAAAACTGGACAATGCCTGCACTGCCGCAAGGCCTGCATATTGTAAGTTTTTTATTACTCTCCTGGCTGGGCAAATAACATCTCTGGGCCGGATATGACTGGGCCTGCTATCTGGTAGTGACTCTTGGTTTATAATTTTCCTAAAGCAGAGGTCTCAGAACTCGATACAATATTCCTATTGATCTAAAAATACAGACTAAAGCTAGCTGATTACCTCCTTTGCACTAGTCTGTTTCTATTAATCTACCTCACTATTTAATTAAAATTATGCTTGGTTATTATTGCTCTATGTTTTTTACATGTCTATTGCAAAACTATATCTTTCTGTACTAGGCAGAAACAGTTAATTTTCTCAGTCAAAGTCAGTCGCCCAGTGTAATGGGAAAAGCATGTACTTGTAAAATGAAGATCTTACCTCCAGTTTGATTCTACTGTTTATTAGCTTTTGATCTTGAGAAAAAGGTATTTGCTCTCTGAGACGCCTCATTTTTAACAAAGGTAGACTGATGTCTTCGTATGATTATTGTATAAATCAGACGATAACATGTTGCATAAGTAGCTTATAAGCCACGAAATGGGTCCCAAATATTATTTGTTATTTTCTTGGTGAAGTCTCTATTAGATTCAGTTACCATTCCAGGTGGTCCTTTTTTTTTTTTTTTTTTTTTTCTGCCTCTTCAATTTTTCTTCTAGCAAAGTAAACAGAACAAGTAATTTGCTTATACTGTGAAGTGAATTTTTGGCTGTGGCATTTGAAATCATTGCACTGATCATCACACATAATTTTGGGTATTCTAGATTCTCTGACTATAAAAGTAATTTATTTTCTTTTAAAGAATACATCATCTATTTGTTTATTTTCAGTTTTGTTTATAAATAAAATGTTAACAATTCCTTAATGTGAAAATGCCACAAAAGAAAATACAGGTTCATTTCTGGATTAAAATTATCTTTTAAATTCTTTTTTAATGTAAATCTATGCATGTTTAATTTAGGGTATTTGCTTTGTATTTTCTTGTTTGTTTGTTTGTTTATTTATTTATTGTCTTTCACAAGAAAAATAGGAAACAGAAAGTCCTTTTATCATAGATATATGGAATTAAATATAGTTATAGATGTTCTAATTAAAGTGACTATACTAATTTTATTATCGAATATTCAGCTATTGCATGAATCTATTTCCATTATCTTTAAGATGAATTTCTTGTTAAATCATAAAACAAATGTAATTAAAAGAATCTGGAGCAAATATAATATTTCTTGACGACAACATTATTTTATTTTGAGTTTTCTTTCCTTAAAGTTTTGTTTCATGCTTGACAACATAAACTTTTCCTTTGTTAACGAGCTTACCTAGCTCTCAGGGAAACTGACATCAAAGAATCCCTAGATTAATCATTTCGTTGTGATTGTGGTAACACCATGAAAGAGAAGCACAGAGTGTGGCGTAAATATAAATTAGGCAGACTTGACCTTGTCTGCACGTCAAAAAGCCTTCTTAAGGAAGAGATCTCTGAGGTGGAATTATTGATGGATGAATTAGTCTTGCAAATGTCTTGATTTGGGAATGAGCATAATAAATATGCTCAGTGTATCTGAGGCCCAGTGTAGCTGAGTTTAGAGTTCACACAGGAAGAATGTCATGAAATGCATTTGTTCTGCTCATCCGAATTTTATTTAGCCCCACTCTGGGTCAGCTCTGTGCAAGGTCCTGAAAAGAGACAGCTTATAAACATAGTCCAATGAGGGAAATATATCAGAACATGAAGCTTTTAAAGCCAGTAATCACTTCTATTTCAGCCAGTTTGGTGAAATTGATGTCACAAATTACTCTCTTGTTTGAAGCTATTAAAGTGCTGAGTTGGCCAAAAAATAAGGAAAATTCAAAATTGAAAAATGAACGTGAGAGCCAGAATTCTGAGAGGTGAATTAGCCTTCTTTCTTGATAGCTGCATGGGATAGAGGAGATAAGATAAAGACTAGGATGCTGGCATGATGGTGAATCTGAAAACAGACTCCTGAACAAATGTTGGCAGCTATACCCTTAGTATAAGATGAACTAAACTCTGGCAAGTAGAGAGATAAAGCATGCTGTAGCTGTGACATGTGTTGAAGATCTATACTGAGAATCCATAGTACTGGTTGTCTTTCATGGGTTGTGGTTTGAATTCACAAAACCACAGTGGACCGAACAGCCTCAAGCTAATAATTTAATTGTTTGTGGTTCTGGATCAGAAGTGCCCTCGCTGGCTGAGAAAACCCGTCTCTTTAACAGAAACCGGATTAACTTCAACTCACATCTTAACTAATTTCCATAAACAAAGTTGAAAGGAAAATGCTTCACTTAGAGTCAAAAATCACTAAGCAAGGCCCTAATAGTGAGAACCAGCAGAAAAAAACACCGAGTTGAAACTGACCCACAAAGTCTTCATATATTTGAATTATTAGAAACAGAGTATAAAACAATTACGTTTAACATGTTTAAAGAAATTTCAAAAAATGAAAATGTGATCAAAGAAGTGACTACCAAAAAAAAAAAAAAAATCAAATTTGAGAAAAGAACAGCATAGCACTTCTAGAAATGATGGGTATAGGAAACTGAAATTAAAAACCCCATGGTCAGATTAAACCAAGTAGACACAGCTGAAGAAGGGAGTGGAGTCAGACATAGTATTACTAGTTATACGCAGGGATATCTGTATCTCTCCATCTTTTTTACATGTCTTTCTCTCTTACCCTTAATCTATTCCGGAATGTTTTATTCCTGTTTGGATTCTGCTTTTCCTTGGGGTCAGGAGGCCGCCTTTGCATTTCCACAGGCATAAGGCCTTGTTCTTGAACCAGGGTTGGTTCTGCTACATTTCTACTCCTCTCTGATGTGCACTCCTAAGTGACATCAGCTTTCTCTGGTTACCATGAAGACTGATGTCCCCGGGTGACCAGTGAGTAACAGGTCTAAAACCGTCCTGTAGAGAGCTGCCCTTCTCTTGCTAAAGTGAGAGAATTTTCACTGTATATAACCTGACAGGAATTTTCCCTCTTAGGGTCAGACTGACTCAGTCAGCAGTCGGTCAGTTTTTTGTCCCATGGGTCCTAGATCTAAGACCCATGGGACAAAAAACTGACCGACTGCTGACTCACTGTGATGCTTCTATACACACAGTGGCCCAAATGCATTTCATATTCTAGCCTATGCTGAACTATTTTGAAAGTCTAAAAATAGGGCTTCTGTGGGAGGTTTTAGGATCCTAGAAAATTGTATTTTGAATTGTTACCTATATTTATAATGTACATGAGTTACTATTGTCCAAAGGATCTAATTTTTCTCACTCTACATTTTCTGCTAAATTGGAATCAGTTCATATATTTTCCTTGGCCAGAAAGTTTCTGAAGACAATTTGAAACCAATGCTTACATCCAAACTTAGAATTCAAACTAAGAGCACAAGTATTACAAAAACACCTGACTTTAACCAGTAGATGCCAATTTAATCTCTTGCAGATAGTATGAGGAACTTTTTTTTTTTTTTTTTTTTAAAGATTTTATTGGGGAAGGAGAACAGGACTTTATTGGGGAACAATGGTCAAATTGTTGTCCTTTCAATCTTAGTTGTGGAGGGTTCTGTTCGGCTTCAAGTTGTTGTTCTTTCAGTCTTAGTTGTGGAGGGCGCAGCTCAGCTCCAGGGTCAGTTGCCGTTGCTAGTTGCAGGGGGCACAGCCCACCATCCCTTGTGGGAGTCGAACCGGCAACCTTGTGGTTGAGAGGACGCGCTCCAACCAACTGAGCCATCCGGGAGCTCAGCGGCAGCTCAGCTCAAGGTGCCATGTTCAATTTTAGTTGCAGGGGCAGAGCCCACCATCCCTTGCGGGACTCGAGGAATTGAACTGGCAACCTTGTGGTTGAGAGCCCCGCGCTCCAACCAACAACTGAGCCATCCGGGAGGCAGCTCAGCTCAAGGTGCCGTGTTCAATCTTAGTTGCAGGGGGCAGAGCCCACCATCCCTTGCGGGACTCGAGGAATTGAACTGGCAACCTTGTGGTTGAGAGCCCACTGGCCCATGTGGGAATCGAACCGGCAGCCTTCGGAGTTAGGAGCACGGAGCTCTAACCGCCTGAGCCACCGGGCCGGCCCGGAACTTTTTAAAAATTAATTTCTAATATAATTTAATAGTGCTGTAATAAAGCCAGCTGACAGAGGGTGGAATAATTTGTAAGTTCATTCATATTCTGTGTATAGTTCAATTGACCAAGGTAATTATGGGTTGTTTGTTTTCAATGTTGATATTTGTCAATAAGATAATTTCCTATTACACCTGTTTTGAGAAAGCATGTGGTTCTAATAGTGAGGATTTATATGTGAGTGACTGTGGATATGTACATTTGAATAACATAACATGTAGTAAGCATAAAAAATCCCACTGAGTGTTACCACATGCAAAGTTTGAATCAGATACTGTGAATGACTCAAAGAAACACCTCAGACTTAAAGTGCTCAGATAGCTAACAATCTAATAGTGGGAATATTTAAAATACATAAAATCATTTGTGGATTACAAAAACAATATTTTGTTTTTATTTTTGTCAGGTACTATCTTCAACTCTATTATGTCTAATTCTCCTTTCCATTCTTGCACTGTGAATCCTTCAGAAAACATTTGGACACTTCTGGATATTAAAAAGTTCTTATAGGAAGAAGCTGAATCAGAATTCCATGTTATTAGACAAGATGGTTATGCATGTTTTTATCTTCTCTCACATATGGTACTTGCTACCCTATTCCCATCCCCCAGCCTCCTGAAGGAACCCTAGAAGAAATCCTTGTAGAAAATGGGGTGTTTGCAAGTGGGGCCACCTGGCAGCATTTTCAGGATAGGCAGTCTGCTCAAGCAGACTCTTGATTGTTCCATGTCTCTGCTCTCCCACACCCTTCATACATCTGCCTGTGCCAAAAGATAAAAGAAACATGAAAAAGAAAGGACTTGGTCCTTAAATATTGGGAGATCTGCTTAAAAAAAAAAAGAAAAGAATAAGCCTGTTCAAACCACTTATCACTTACGGAGAAAAAAGAGAGCCAAAGAGGGGTTACAAGTGGGGGACTAGAATGTTTTTAAAAAGAAGAAAAAAAAGGCAATTCTGATGATGGAAATTTTCCATTCATTTTGCCTAATAATTAAGTAAGCTACATCTGCCTAGAGGCATTTGACTACTGAGTTATTGTATGATATGAATATAGCAGAAGGCACTCTACTTCTAGGTAGAAGATGGAACCGGATAAGCTTTTTAATTTCTCTCTAAATTTAAAATTTTACATCAATTTTAATAGCATTTTTATTTCTCTTTATGAAAGTCAAAGACAAAATAGAAAGAAGAAAATTAAAATCTGCTAAAAATTTTCACAACTCAAAGATAGCATTGCTACAATTGTATATCATTCTACACTTTTTTGTCTGTATATTTCAAAGATGCAGAAACTCCACATACAAAACCAAATTCTTTTATGAAAAGTGGGATTTCACTGATGTAAAACCTGTTGTTGTTTTTTTTTTCACTTAAGATACAGTGTACGTTTTTCTTGACCAATAAGTGAGCTCTAATCAAACATTTTAAATACTGCGTAGTATTTCACAGGGTGAGATAATTACATTTTATTTAGCCAGTTGCTGTTTTTTGAACTTTGGTTTTATCTGCATTTTGCTGAAATTTACAAATAACAATAAGATGAACATTTTTTGAAGAAAAATAATTATGCAAATCGTTTATAGATTGCGAGGGGTTCAATTCATTTTCCCCAAATCATAAACTATAGTTTTATAATTTAGCGCTTACTGTATAAAATTAAATTCATTTTTTAAAAATGATTAAAGATGCAGATGGAGGCACTAGTAGCAGTCTCCAGACCGTTTCCGGTTCGCTGATGCTGGGAAAAGAACTGTTTCCTGTACAATGAACTGCCAATGAGTTAGACGTTGTTTAGGATCTTACTCTACTTTCTGTTTAATACCATCTATACTACTGTGAGATGTACTAACAAGAGAAGAAAATGTGGTGTCTAGCAATATAGTATTGTTTTCAGATGGCAATGTGTCTAGAATTCTAATTGAAAGCTTTTTTGAATGGATGTATTACAAAACTGTCCCCTTCACAGAATTTCTGGCCGTTCTGGAGACCTCTTAACAGGAAAGTTTATAGGTCGAACAAAGAAAAATCAATAAGATGGGGACTCAGAATTGATTTTACCTTGCTACATTTCTAGGGAAAAGCAACATCACTGGTAATATTCTTGAAAGAGGGATTTTGCATTACAATATATATGCTATTGGGCTTATTATATTTGCAACATTTTTAATTTTTTTTTCAATTTATTAGTTTCAGGTACACATAACAACATAATGATTAAGCATTTAAACTCCTCACAAAGTGATAACCCCAAGAAGTCTACTACCCATCTGACACCATACATTACTATTGCAATACCATTGACAATATTCTCTATGCTGTACTTTACATTCCGTGACTATATAGGAGGTCTGACAATTAAGTTCGCAAACGTGTTGCACTGATGTTGCCAAACTTTTTTGATATCAGAAGGATTATTCATTATGAATTTGAACCAACTAGACAAACAGTTAGCCTAGTTTACTATTTTCAAGTACTGAAAAAGCTTCATGGAAAAGTTAAACGAAAAAAAACCTGAACTTCTCGCCAATTCATGGCTCTTGCATCACAACAATGTACCAGCTCACACGGCACTGTCTGTGAGGGAGTTTTTAGCCAGTAAAAAACCGACTGTATTGGAACGCCCTCCCTCCTCACCTGATCTGGCCCCAAATTACTTCTTTCTTTACCCCCAAATTAAAGAAATATTGAAAGGAAGATGGCACTTGGTAACATTTGATGACATCTGGTACATCAAAGGTAATACCATACAGCTCTGATGGCCAGTCCAGAAAGAGTTCCAAAATTGCTTTCAAGGGTGGACTAGGTGCTAGCATCAGTGCATACTTCCCAAGGGGAGTACTTCAAAAGTGACCATAGTAATATTCAGCAATGAAGTACTTTTGGATGAGTTTGTGAAATTAATTGCCAGATCTCGTGTGTGTGTGATATTAATTATAGTTGACATTCAATATTATTTTATATTAGTTTCAGGAGTACAGTGCAGTGGTTAGGCATTTACATAACCTGTGAAGTTATCCCCCAATAAGCTGGTACCCATCTGACACCCTACATAGTCTTTACAATATTATTGACTATATTCCCTATACTGTATTTCATATCTCCGTAACTATTTTGTGCCTACTAATTTGTACTTCCTAATCCCTTCACCTTTCTCACCCATTCCCCCAACTCCCTCCCATCTAGCGACCGTCAGCTTGTTCTCTATATCCATGTGTCTATTTCTGTTTTAGTTTGTTCATTTATTCTGCTCCTTAGATTCCACATATAAGTGAGATCATATGGTATTTGTCTTTCTCAGTCTTTCTCAGACTTATTTCACTTTGCATAATATTCTCGAGGTCCATCCATGTTGTTGCAAATGGTAAGATTCTGTTCTTTTATACGGCAGAGTAATATTCCATTGTATAAATATAGCACAATTCTTTATCCAGTCATCTATTGATGGGCATTTCAGTTGTTTTCATATCTTACCTATCGTGAATAATGCTGCAATAAACATAGGGGTGCATTTTTTTATTTTTTTTTTGAATTAGTGTTGGAGTTTTTTTGGATAAATACCCAGAAGCTGGGGCATAAGTTGGTTCTATTTTTAATTTTTTGAGGAACCTACCTACTGTTTTCCGTAGTGGCTGCTCCCATTTGCAATCCCACAACAGTGCACGAGGCTTCCCTTTTCTCTACATCCTTTCCAATACTAATTGTTAGTTGATTTGTTGATGATAGCCATTCTGACAGATGTGAGGTGATATCTCATTGTGGTTTTTACTTGCATTTCTCTGATGATTAGTGATGTTGAGCATCTTTCTATATCTCTATAGGCCACCTGTATCTCCTCTTTGGAGAAATATCTAGTTAGGTCCTCTGCCCATTTTTTAATTGGATTGTTTTTTTTTTTGTGTGTGTGTGTGTGTGTGTGTGTGTGTGTGTGTTAAGTTGTATGAGTTTTTTAAAACAAATAAATTTTGGATATTAATCCCTCATCAGATGTATCATTAGCAAATAATTTCTCCCATTCAGCAGGATGTCTTTTTGTTTTGTTGATGGTTTCTTTTGCTGTGAAAAATCTATTTAGTTTGGTATAGTTCCAAACTAAATAGATTTAGTTTCACATCTAAATCTTATTTCACATCTCCACCCCTCCTACCACTCTCGATGTGGCCTCTTCTTTATATCCTTAGTTATAAGACTTCTGTTCAGATTGTCTTGAGATGATTCTTGTGTTTGATTGTAATTTATTTGTAATTTGTATTTAATAATTTATTTGTAGTTTTGGTGTTATCCTGGGATGCAGTAGGCATAGTGTTTACCTAATCCTCTATCTTGGACCTGATGTCAGCATCCTTAATTTTTAACTCAGACTCAGTTATTCTAGTGGCTGGAAACAATTAACAAAAATTTTAAACATTTCATGTTTTCTTTGTAAGGATGAACTGAAGAGATGTTTGTTATGGTTTCTTTCTTAGGCTGCTAATTTTTTTTTTTTTTATTCAAAAATCTCTCTAAAATGCAGCATACTATTTTTTGGATCTTTCCTAGTGTTCCTAAAACAAAATGTGTCTTTTATCCATATCTTTACTTGACTTTTTCACACACCATCATCTCTTTTTTTTCTTAAAAATTTTTCTCTATCTTTTTATGTCAGTAAATACAGATTTACTTCACAGGTTGATGTATTCTCTGTGGCTGTTTTAATAATTAGCTGAAATAATAACTTTTCATAATTAGTATATAAATAATTTATTTCTTTAAAAATTCTGACAAAAATAGACCTTCAGGTACCCAATGGAAGTTGCTAATAAAGACCCATGAGTGCTCATTTTTGGTGACCTTAGGCAAGTTTTATAGCCTTCAAATGCCAAAAGTGTTAATTAATTTTACTCTTTCCAAGGGAGAAAATAATGCTTATTGCTTGAAGGTTCATTGCTTGATACAATCGATGCTGCATATGAATTAATACCAGGAAGAAATTAATACACATAAGGGAAAGGAAAGCTTGATTAGCTACACAGCAGGATATACAAAGCATAGAGATGAAATGGGAATTACCACTGCCATAGGATTTGCCCTTTCCCCTTGTGTTTAAAACTTCATCACAAAATCTTTGAACTACTTTTACCTCAGCAAATTACCGCTTTCATTACATTTGCAAAACTCACCCATTGTTTTCTGTGCCTACTGCATATCCCTACATCCCAGTCGGGTTCTCTCCCACTGGATTACTAGCCAGGTTACTTTCTTTCAATCAAACCGTGTCCCCACTGTAGGCATGTTACTATCACATCAAACAGCCTCCATGTCAAGGCATGAAAAATTCTTAATCCAAATCTTGCTTTTCACTCATGCAAGCTGTGACACTGAAGAAACCCTGCAGTTGCAGATAAGAAAACATCTGTCTGACAGTGGCTTAAAAAATATGGGCTTACTTATTTCCACTATTCTCACCGTGTTTGATCTTCCTCAGGATTGTTGCTTCGCGGTCACAAATGACTACTACAGTTCCAGGCATCACAGCTGCACTTAACTCACTACTCCTTATATGATTGTCCCTTATATTTCTAATATCCATTTCACTTTGTTACTTTTAAAGTTGTGAACAGACGTTAACTCAAATTATTGTCATTATGCCAGACTTTACCCTTTTTTATCAGATTAAATTTATGGCTACACATACAGGCATAAAAAAATGTTGGAAAATGTTATGACTATAACTTTTTTATACACTTTCTATATTCATACATTATAAATCTAAAGACAGAAAAGATAGTGTTTAGCATATTACAGTGGTACCTACGTTTTTGAACGTCTCCATTGACAAACATTTCACTTTACGAATGCCATAAATTGTATGGATCTATGGTATCATTAGATAGTAAAGTTCATGCTAAATTTGCAGTTTTAGGGGTTGATTTTAAAGGTCTGGAATGGATTAATCCATTTTGCATTACTTTCTATGGGGAAACCGTGCCTCGGTTTTCGAACGTTTCAGAACTCGAACGGTTTTCCGGAACAGATTATATTTGAAATCCGAGGTACCACTGTATTTGATATTTATCTTTATGTAGAAAGATCCACAGCTCATTCAAAACACCAAAGTAGTAAAACAGAAAGGATTCTAAGGTAATTCTACCCTCTGTCATAGAGATAGTCCTCAGCATCTTAACTTACAAAAATGTATGTTTCTAAAAGATTTTAGATGTTATTGTCATTACAATAGCAATTTCCAGGGAGACAAGTTCTCTCACTTATTTACCATTTTATTTTTGACACCTAAAACTTACTGGTATACTGTAAGCTGTGTTAAAAGGATGAATAAACACATCATTTACCATTAATGCTTTTAAATATATTTTTCCCCAAAATTCATCTATCGACTTATTCCTCAGAGGAATATCTAACTTCTGTGAACAAAAAATATAAAAGTTCAAGGATTTCCTGACTTTGAAACATTATGTCTGTACATTTGAAATATAAAGGCAAATCTGCACACCATTCTCTGGCGGCCACAGCTCACGGACTTATCATCTTATATTGAAAATCATTTGAGTTGAAACATGGAAGGTAAGTATTCATCTTAATTTTTATTGCAAACAAAACCAGTCTGAATATATCACATGTGAAGAAAGAAAAATGATTTTTCATCTACTGCATGGCATGCTAATTTTCAGATTGAAAAGACCATGAATTTAAACATCCTCTTTGAAATCTTCTTAAAGAGTACAGGAAATTGTAGACGTAAAGTAAATATTATTTTAAAAATGTACTGACTGAGCATATTGAGACTTTATTCTCCAAACCATTTTTCTAGCATTTCCTACTTATATTCAGCTTGTCCCAAATTGACTTAATAATATTCCAGGGGAAACCATTTTCTTTCAAATAAGTGCATTGGAACCATCAAGAGACATTCTGCTAAGAGTCCCCAAGAAATAATACAACACTGAAGTGACTAAGAAAGAGCTGTGGAGAATTGGTGATCCACTCTGAAATATTTGCATAGAAACATATAAAGCTTTGCCTTTCTCAATAGCAATAAAATGATACCCTCCATATTATCAATTTATGGCCCCATTTACTGGCGATTGTATCTTCTTTTGGAACTGGACCACCACCATCAAAATCGAGGCCAAAAAAAAACCCAACCAGGTAAAAAGAACTTTGAATATACATGCAAGTGAAATAAATATTCAGGTTTGAGATTTCTTTTACATGGAGATTAACATGATAATCTCAAGGCTTGTATTCTGTGTGGGTATTTGTTTGAACTGTGAATTATCTGTAGTATATAGTTAAGAATTGTGATTACGGAGTATTGCAGAATAGTCCTCATTATCATAACACAATCATCATGACTGGGTACTGAAAAACACTGTTTATTCCCTTCTGTTTCCCATAGCAAAATATATGTATGCTTTAGAAGTAGAAATTGCTTGATAAATTGCTAAAATATTGTGAAGTCTTATTGTGATCTAGGAACTGCCTCTACAAAGGGCTTTATATACATTGATTTCCGTGAAACTCCTAGTCTAGGTTTTGCTTTTGTGTCCATTGTGTGGATAAGAACACTGAGGTGCAAGGTGACAAAGTAATTTGCCTAAACTTGCACAGCTAGTAATTGGAATAACAGAGATTTGAACCCAGCTCTACAAGAATGAGTAGACTCCAAATAACTCTACTAAACACTTTCAGGAAATGTGGAATTAAAGATCAAAAGAAATATCCCAGTAATTATGTTACTGCTGCCATTGATATTCTTTATAGTATAAGGCTAGAAAATTCTCACTACCGATTCATACCATTTTAGAGAAAGATTTCTCCTATTTACAAATTTAAGGAACTTACTGTGGCTAAACATCAGGTTCATTTTTATAGCCGTCTGCTTATTTTAACATTTACTGATTTATTACAGGTATGTAAGGAGAAGCTTTTTTGTTCAGAATTCTTGTCATGTATTGAAATAATAATGTAGAGTCCATGTTACTTTAGATACCACCTTAGGAAAGACTGATTACCAGAGCAACCTGGAGGTGATTGGAGTTAAATTTATTTCAGTTGATTTAAAAGCAGAATATACAGAATATCTTTAAATTCAGTTTTTCCTTCCTTATGTATATCAATCAAACAAAACACCATAACAGCCCTTTCATTTTTAAATATTTATGCTTCACTTCTAACATATCACAAAGAATAGAACAAGTTACATGCAAAGTTCAGTGTCAACAGTTTGAAAATATCCTAAAGAGCTTTGTTGTCTGCAAAGCATGGAGTCTTCCTCTGTCCTGGTTGAATCAACAAAAATTAAAATAGCAAAATTTTCAAAGCCAACTATGTACTAGATTTTGTTTGAAATTTCAGTAATTAAAAATATTTTTTGACCTAGCATCTTTACCTTTTACATTCAACAAGGCTACAATCTAAATATTATGACCAAATTCACAAAAATGTACAAAGGCACACATAATACCACTTTGAAATTATGTTTATTTATTTATTTACATAATACTGAGTTCTTCTGGTTATTCTTTTGAAAAGGATATCTCTGGCTTCTTTTCCTGATGCCTTTTCATGATTGTTGCTCCTCAAGGACCAGTGTTCAATCCCCTTTCGGACCTCTATGTGAACTTTATTCTTGTGTGTCTTTGGGCCTTACAGACATCACCTTGTGTTTATCTCATTGTTTCCCAATACCAGTTGATCCAAAATGACTTTGATTCTGCCTTACTAAATAAAATTCCTGTCAACAAACTCATGTCTGACAATGTTTCCAACCTACTTTACCCTCCTTAGCTCCCTTCTTTGTCTTGTGTTTGATTTCTCCATTGGCTGCTTCCTCTGATAAAATCTGGAATGTCCTTTGTATCTGCTTTCTTCTCTGACTTATGCCATACTACTCAAAGAAAGTCAAGTTATCTTTCACTCAAAGTGTCATTCTAGTCTCCCATCTGGTCCCTCTGTCAATCCTTCTCAAATATTTTAATAGCTCCCTATTGCCTACTGTATTTGTTAGGAATTCAATGCAATTACTAGCACTACAATCTGAAGAATAGCATCTTACACACGACAAGGAGGTATTTCCCTCTCACTTAAGACTAGAGGCAGGTAGGCCATGAGGAATGCAGTGGCTCCGTGATGTCATCAATGCCTCTGCCTCCTTTTGTCTTCCTTCTCTATCACACTTAGAACATGGTTTCCATCCTCATGGTAGCAAGATGGTGGCTGCAGCTCCAGCCATCATATTTGGTTCCCAGGAAGAAAGGAGGAAGAGAAAAGTAAATGGCAATATGAATTAGCACAGCTCTCTGAAAGAGTTTTCTTGGAAACCTCATTCAACATTTTTTTTTAACATAACACTTATTTGTCTTCAAGGGAAATGGCAAAGGGATATTTATGTGGGTAAATTGCCACTTTCAAAACATAGTTTTCTCCCAGGGAAGAGAAAAGGGGACTAGATATTGAGTGATTGGCCTTACTTAATTTATTTTAACACAGATAATTGAAAATGTTTCCAGTAGAATGTAATTATGGGACAAGTATGGGACTTTTCCTGTTTTGTTCTCTTTATTACCCCTATTGCATTAATAAATGACAAATAGTTTTATCTCAGTAAGTACTCATTGAATAAATAAATGCATATAGAAATGAATCTAGAAATAGTATGTTCATTCATTCACTTCATGAACTTGTATTTGTTCGAGATACTTGGAAAACAGATTTAAAATGACACAGTATGAAATGAGTAAATATTATCATCAATATTAGAGTAGGTTTTTACCAATAAATTTGATGTTCATGGGGGAAAAAGACACATTCTTTGTCCTCAAGGATATCACAGAGTACTATTTGCAGTAAACAATAGATAGTAGATAATTATAATGCAGCATATATAATGCAGAAAAAAGGAAAATATTCTTAAACATGAGGTACTACTGGTAGCTCAAAGAGAGGTCATTAATCTTCAGTTGCGGGGACAAGAACACATTTGTGAAGGGCAATGTACAAAAGTCCCGTGAGGAGAAAAACTACAACTATCTTCTTTGTAGTTGTACCTCTACATCTAGTGCTATACATGGCTTATAGTGTTTAGTAGATATTTGTTTTGAAAAATAATAACAGTTAGGAAGGCAAAAAAAGGGAGACAGAATGGAGAACATGCCAGGCTATGTGAACAATATGTGCTACCACGTAGAAGGGTGAGTTTAGGATGTTCAGATAAATTCAAGGGTTCAATATGGTTGGCACACAGGATTCAAGATGGAAATATGTTGAGGCAAGACAGAAGGCCGTAAGGAAATCATGAGGCAGTTTCTATAATAAGCAAAGATGTGAGACTTTTAACCTGGGGGATAATAGACTTTTTGAAGGATCTTAAGAAAAATACTAGTAGGATTTTTGTATTTGAAAGATAATTCCTGTGGTAGAGTGGAAAATGAACTGAAGTGTGGTAGGAATGGGGTAAGGAATGGAGGCGACATTGAGGAACAGCAACCAGTAAGCCAGACAAGACAATCGGATCCTGAACTAAGGCAACAATGGCTGTAGAAATGGAGAAGGAGGAAAAAGATTGGATGTATTTACTCCCTTCTCTTCTTCACCTACATTATACCACAGTTTGTCTTCCTTCTGTGGTATTCTCTTCAGTATTCCTTCTTTCCTTCCCCTCTTTCCCCACCTGTCTAAATTCCATGCATCTTTCAAGATCTATGTAAACATTTCTGTTTTTTCCTTTCAAGATATTACCTACAATGTTGTAAATATGTGATATGTTTTGTTGATTCCAATAGATTTTCAGACATTTGAGCACAGAAATTGTGTCTTTCTTTTTATTATCCTAGATCTGTGAACAATTTCAAGCACATCGTGGGCAGAGATAAGTGTTTGCAAACGAATGAAAACAGCATGATTACATAATCTTAGTATTAGGCAGCTCTAGTCTAGGATTTAGCTACTGCTGACTGACTCGTTAGTTTGGTGACTTTGCCAAACAGTTCACTTTGCAGGTCAGCAGCGTGAGAATGTAAGGCGACCATGGCATTCTTTGTTCTCCAATTGCTTTACTTAATAAATATTTATTGAACATCCACCTATCAGTCATTATGTTCAGTTTGGGGCAAATAATCCTGAATAAAACATGGCCTCCACCTTAAAGAAATTTCAAAAGAGGAGGATAGGAAAGTTTTAATAAGTTCTTGAGTCTGCAAAAGTGAGTAGGATTATGCTATGTAACAAAAGGAGAACATTTTGGGTAGAAGAAGTAGAATGAACAAAGCATCAGAAACATCAATGATCCTAGCAGCCTGCAAGAATTACTGTGCTTTGGCCTGGCTCCCCATGTGAGATAGAAAGATGGGAGAGATTTGCAGGAGCAGTAGACGTGTACTAGATCCTGAAAGATTCATGGACAACGCTAAGGGACTTGGATTCCATGCTGGAGGCCCCAGGAGGTTTTTTTATTAGTTTGTGTTTTCCAGAAGAATTTGAGGAGCAAAGGCTTGGGATAATGATGCTTATCAGTTCAAGGTATTTTTCTCTTTTATTTTTCCCCTTCATCCCTGGTGCCAGTTCTAACTCCCTCCTAGATCATTATTTCACCTGAAGATGTGTTAATGCAGTATTCTAAACTACTGTATAACCACATTTTAATTTCCTCAGTTATACCATAATGACTTTCATAGCTGTGTGGATATGTGTGTGGGGGTACATGTGTGTGAGTGTTTTTAATCCATAATCTCTTCAAAGCTCATACACAACAGTTGAAAGCTCATGCCCTCTTTTTCTAGTTTCCTGTAATCTAGAACTATCCTCAGCCTTTGATTTGGTTTTGTTTTTCATAAAATTAAATCTTTGAAGAGCAGAGGCCAGCTGTCTCTTAGAAAGTCCACATACTTAAGTTTTCTGATTTTTTTCTTCATGGTTAGATTCAAGTTAAACATTTTTCAAGCATGTTACATAGATAATAACATAGGGCATATGCATTGAATATGCACACATGGCATTTTTCTATTTGAATCATTTTGCTTCTTACTCTTTTCTTTCAGCATAGCTTTTAAAATCTACCGTTACTACTACATATACCTCAGTTCCTTGCTTTTAACCACAGGCTGTATCACCTATCCATGTCTCCAGTGACGGGGAGTCAGGTTGTATCCAACTTGTAGTGATCAAAGACAACATCATGTAAATATATGTATTTATATCCCAAGAACATAGTTTTTAAGTAGAGTAGTAACATGCATATAAATTTTTATTTTTTATAGATATGTGCTAATTATCTCTAAAGGAAGATTATACCTCCCCAACATCAGACTTAGCTATGTGGCTTGCTTTGGCTAATGTATGTGGGTGAAATGTGTTTCATTTCTGGGCAGAAGCCCTAAAAACAGTATATGGTTTCTCCATGTGCCACAAGAAAGGACAATACCCTAGATAGAAACTGCTCCATCAGTTTAGGTCCTAAGTGGAGACAATGTGTAGCAGAACCATAGCCAGCTTAGAATGTATACTTAGTGTGAGCAAAAATTAAAGCTTTGATGATTTCATAAAACAAATGAAGTGGAATAGAGAAGTAAATAATAGAAAACATCAGGTTGCATTAATACAAAGGGCGAGTATTTTTCTGTGAAACTTTTGTTTTAATTTCAGTTGTATGTGTGTGTATGTGTTTGAACAAAGATGTGATAGAAAACGTATTTCTTACTGTGTGTCAATTTAAAAGAAACTGAAAAACAAGATGGGTTTTAGAAGTCAGGAGAAATTGTTTATAACGCTGCTTTAGAAAGCAAACAAAGTGTTATTCATTCACATAACACAAGGTATGAAATAGTCTGTATTTCAGGCAAAATTGGATTTTTAATTCAATTAGTTAGGTCATTGCTTCAAAAATTAAATTCTCCCTCTGTATATTTACAAATGGATTTTTATACCCCTCAAAATGTAATAAGTGTGCATTTGGTCCCTTGGTTTCAATTGTCACATATTCTGGGGTGTCATATTCTATGGAACAAAGCCACTACACCTACATTGACTCCCTTCAATGAAAATGTTCTAGAATAGCCTGGATGGCCCTCTGCTCAGGTGACGTAGAAGAGGTGCCTGTATGGGAACTAGAAGGTTCTAGCTGACTTTTGAAGTCATTTTTATCTCTTGGGTCCTAGGATTCTGTAGGTTGGTAGGCATCTGAACTTCAGCAGCGAGCTCGGAAGGGTTTGTTCTCTCGTTGACCTCCTGCTCACTGCTACTTCACATTATTGATACTGACTCTCAATGTAGTTTCACATCTTCATGGCACGCTATTTACAGCTGCCAGGCAGAAAATGCCAATCCCTGTGCATCCATTTTCCACTTCTTAGTTATTTAGGACATCACTAAATTGTATGAAGCTCAGGGGAGAGAATTTAAAGAAAGCATTCTGCATGAGGCTGACACTGCAGAAAAACTAGGGGAATGAGAATCAGGAGAGAGTGGCCACTGATCTGGACCAAACAACTGTCAAACCAACTCCGTGTGCACAACATGCTGTGTGAGGCACCGGAGGATGTCTCCCCAAGGGACAACATTTCACGGAGCTGAGATGCAGGTCCATGTACATAACCTAAGTCATCTCTGTGACCTAGTTTCTTCTCTACCATGAACGTTTGGCTACCTGCATCTGGAAATATAAGCAAAGCTTTCTGCTCTGCCTGGATAAAAGCAAGAGACAAACCCAGATGAGAAGTATGCTGTTACTTATATAAGTATTTTCGTGGCAAGTCTAATATCATTGCAGCTGCTCTCATGCAGAGAAAGGTGTAGTTCCAGGCAGCAAACATATAGTGAGGGACCCGTTATGTGCCAGAGCTCATGTATCAGCCCAGTGGATGCAAAGATGAAGGGACAAAGCATCTACCTCTATGGATGAGCTTATATTCCAGTTGGGGAGTTGGGTCCAGAAATAGATAATTTCAGTATCATATGGCATGAGCTAAGATTTAGGTATACAAAAACTTCTGTTACAGGGTATATGAGTAGAATTTGAACATTCTCCAATAGAGCAAAGCTTACCATTCTCTAACTCCATCTGAAATCAATGTTCCTTTTTCTCTGTTTGAAGGCAAAAAAAAAAAAAATGTTATTAAATAAAATACTTAAGAAATGTAAGCAATTAGAGTTACTTACATACTTCGCTCATTTAGATAAGCTATCATGAACACACATGGTTCTAGTAGATCTTAGACACTGTAAAATGTAGTGTTTTATTGATTGATTGATATATTTTATTATATTTACAACTGAAATTCTTCTTCTTAAATACAGCACTTAAGGGGTAAAATGAATTACTTATATATAGCTCTACACAACTAAAAGAAATAAAAGCAAATTTAAAAATTCAGTGCCTATTTAGACTCAGAAGAATAGAATGTGCAAAAATTGTGTAATGAAGGCCCCAAAGCAAAAATATTTCTACTAATGAAAATGCAAACTCCAAGAGGGCAAGGATTGTTGCTGTCTTGTTCCCTGCTGAATTGTAGCACATAGAACCGTGCTAGGCACATATTGCTGCACAATAAATTGCCAAGCGTATAAACAGCCTATAATTACTTACAAGTAATATATTACCATTGTTTTAAATAAATTGATACACACAGTTTTACTTCACCCCTGGACACTTACAAATGTATTGCCTAGAATGATGATGTGTGGTAAAATTACACGTCCCTAATTTAGATGTTCATCAGGTGTAGTGTTTAACTTGGTTTTAACCACAATTTATGTCATATTATTATAGGTAACCTATTCACATTCTTAGTCCCATTACTCTTTCTTTTCCTCTGCCCCACTGAGACCACCTAAAGTGTATCATATTTAACGTCCTTTAAATAAAAAAGCCAAATGCGGTAGGGAGGAAGAACTCAGGAAATGTTCATACAGGCCCTCCTGGGAAAAGTTGAGAATGACATTTAGCCAAACAGATATTTTCAGGAAACTACAACAAAAAAACAGCTACAGAGCCTTGAATTTAAGCTGAAATCTAAGGAAAACCTAAGGTGGAATAAGTGACAGAAAGAAATATATAACACATGCCATATGTTCTGAGAAAGAAGAAATACTACAACTAGCAAAAAATGGGAAGCAAATGGAGAGAGGTTAAGTCAAGTGATACAGATAATTCCCAAACTTTTAATAATTGAAATCAAACAACATCAGTTAAAACTGATAAATATAGCAGTAGATGTTTAAAGAATACAAAGGCAAAGAATGATAATAGTATTGAATAAAATTAGACGATGAGGGAATGTCATAAAAGTTAATTTCACTTATGTTTGTGCTATAGAATAACTAAGAACTATTTAGTTGAAACGGTACTAAGGGAATGCTATAAAGATATAGTTGCAACCACTAAAAAACAGACTATACATACACACATATGCATAAAACAGTGTAAACAGACAACACATTGAAATTCTTAAAATTACCAAAAAAAGTGAAAATTACATAACATGACAGGGATAAGGTCAAGGAAATGTGGTTTTAATTAATGTAATTAGGCTCAATCACTTATTAAAAGAAAAAGTTTCATATTATATCACAAAGAAAAAAACAACTCTGTTGTACACAAGTATCACATTAAACAACATTATTTCAAAGCATTAAAATGAAAGTTTGGACAATTGAATACCAAGTAAATGAATTAAAATAAAACAGAGGTATTTCTCTATTAGACAAAGTAGAATTTAGGTTAAAAATTATTACATTAGACAAAGGAACACAAATTATTATGACAAAGATAAAATCATAGTACAGATACAATATTTGTAAATATCTTTGAACCAAATAATATACCAAAATTTTATAAATAAGAAATTAAAGGAAATATAAAAAGACATTTACAGAAACATTAATACTAGGAAGTTTTATCCATTCTATAATTTTATCTTTCGTGTTCCAAGGCAGATCAAATGAACAAAAATTATAAGGCTATAGAAGACATATAGCCAAATCAATATGGTAAATCTGAGGGATATATATATATATATATATATATATATATATATATATATATAACATTATACCTTAATATTAGAGAATATACCTGCTTTACACCTGTCCAAGGAAAAATACACAAAAATGGACCAAATAAAAAGCCCATGAAGAAAATTAATAAATTCCAAATAAATAAAAATATATAATAAATACTCTTGGATTCCAATTCAATAAAAATAGAAATTAAAATTTTAAGTCAGAGGAAAAAAATCCTCCTAGCTAGAGAGAGAGATCTTAAAAATGTATCTTAAGAAACTGTTGATGCATGGGTAGTTTAAATAAATATTATAATATTTGTAGCAAAGAATGACAAAGGAAATAGAATATATCAGAATCTCGAGGACACATAACACAGTACATATGGGAGTTCATAATAGTTCATAATATTAAATTGAGCTATTATTATGTATTAAATATATATATATATATATATATATAAATTAGGCATATAGTATTAAAAACTAAAATAACAAGAAAATAAACTGAAGAAATAAATTAAGAAAGAAAAAATAAAATTAATAAGTTAGGATTAGAAAAACAGTAGAACAAATTTTTAACATCTGATTGTTTGAAAGTCAGTAAAATAATTGAACCACTATGTACTAGGTAACCTGATCAAGGAAAAAAACATAAGAGAAAGAGAAATCACAGCTCTACAATATAAGAAATAAAAAATGGGAAAACAGAAAATGAGAAAACAATTTAAAACTCGTAAAAGACTACACAACTCTGAAAAATATCTTGAATAAAATAAACTTTTTGAAAAAAATTTTGATTAATTAATGCAGTCTACAATTTATTAAAACAGATTAAAAAGTGTAATTTCCATAAGAGTACAGGGAACATTGCAAATGAACTAAACCCCTCCCTTTCAATCCCTGGGTTCTTATGCTCCCATAGGACACTTCTACCAAATGTTTAAGAGCAGGTTCCAATGTTATTTAAGCTCTACCATAGCATAAAAAAGTATGGAAGTCTTTCATTTTTTTCATAAAGCAATACAACATTGATATAAAAAATCTCAAATAAACTTTAGATCAATTGATTAAAAATTAGAAACAAATGTAAACAAATAGAATTCAACATATCAAATAATTATGCAACATGATGGTGTGAATTTTTAGAATACAAGTATACTTCGCTATTGGAATATTGATTAGCATAGCTTTCATCATCTTTAATACAGCAAAGTAGGAATTATCTATAATTTGCTTCATGGTATCTAAAAATGCATTGGACAAACCTTCCAATTTTCCTTTAGTATCCATCTAAAGGAACAAAATACACTTAAAAAATAAATACCAATAAACATTTCTTTTAAATTAGCATGCAAATTTATATGCATATATTAGCACAATTTATAGAGTTACGTGCACATACACCTACTGTATTATATAGATATACATACCTAATGTATTCATATTACATTTTATGAAGGAATAAATACCTATATTAAATTACTGATACTACATGCAAATAGTAATAGTTTTACCTTCTCTTTCAAATTTTTCAGAACTTTATTTTTTCTCTAACACACTGGCTAAGGCCAAAGTACAATTTCCAACTACTGGCAAAACTTCCTGTGTCTCCCTATTTTATATATATATATATATATATATATATATATATAATTATAATTATATATAATTATATATATATATATAATTACATTTAGCCTTACTGTTTAAGGCTAAATGTAATACTATTTAGCCTTAAAAAGGAAGGAAATTCTGACACATGCTAAAACATGGATGAACCTTGAGGACATTATGCTAAGTGCAATAAACCAGTCACAAAAGGACATATACTATATGATTCCACTTATATGATGTATCTAGAGTAGTCAAAGTCATAGTCTGGAAGTAGAATGATAGTTACCAGAGCTTGAGGGAGGGAGGAAGGGAGAGTTATTGTTTAATGTGTACAGAGTTTCCATTTTGCAAGAAGAAAAGAGTCCTGGAGACTTATGGTGGTGATGATTGCACAACAATGTAAATGTACTTAATGCTACTGAGCTGTACATTTAAACATGATTAAGAAGGTAAATTTTTGTATTATGTGTATTTTAACATAGTTAAAAATGATACTTTTAAAAAAGTAGCATTGCTCTCTTCCACGGTGCTGCCTACGCAGAAGGCAGCCATATCCTGCCTGGCATTGGCTGCCCTCAGGCTCCTTGTGAAGCCCAAGATCTTCAAAAATAGGACTGAGAAATCATGCAGCACCAGTCAGACCAATATGTCAAAATTGAGTGTAACTGGCGGAAACCCAGAAGCATTGACAACAGGGTGCACACAAGAGTCAAGGGTCAGATTTCGATGCCCCAATATTGGTTATGGGAGTAACAAGAAAACAAGCATGTGCTGCTTAGTGGCTTTCAGAAGTTCCTGGTCCACGACATCAAGGAGCTTGTGCGGCTGATGGGCAACAAATCTTACTGTGCTGAGACTGCTCCTCACAACACTTCCTCAAAGAACCGCAAAGCCATTGTGGACAGAGCAACCCAGCTGGCCATCAGAGTCACCAATCCAATGCAGGGAATAGACAGCTTGTGTGCACATTGTATGTGTGTTAGTAAAATCATATAATTCTAAAAAATAAAAATAATAAAGCAGTACTGGAATAACTTGATAACTATCTGGAAAAAGATAAATTTGGATCCATACTTCTTATCATGCACTTGAATAAAATTCAAATGTATGAAAATTTAAATGTAAGAAATACTATAAGAGTACCAGAATTAAATATGGGGGCATTCTCTATTGTCTTGGCATGAAGAAAGTCTTTCTAGATAAAACCAAAATGAAGATGTCATAGATGTAACATAGAGAGTTTTAAAAACACACACACTGATCCGCATAATTTTTAAATAGCCTAAGAATAGTTTAAAATCAAATAACAATCTAAGGGGGAGATATTTTCAGCTCATTTCACAAACTAATCTTAAATATACTAAAAGCTTTTTTTTACCCTTTCCTCTGATTGCCACCTTTGACCTCCTTTTGCCTCAGGTTGCATTGCCCTAACCGCCCCCCAGCACCCCAACATTAAATAGTTCAAGGAAGCCTTCAGTTTCCTAAAATTTTCTTTCTATGTTATCTAATTGGCAGTAATAGTTACTGAATTACACAATGTCCTCTTTTTCCAAGTTTCCAGAGTTTTTTTTTTGAAAGAGCCTAAGCCAATTCATTACTTGACAGTAATCTGCAGTTATATAAATTGATGACTATTCAATTTCAGTCAACATTGGGGTTTCTGCTATCCTAGGGTTGTGTAAAAGTCACTAAGGTATGAAGGAAACTCCTCTAGCGAGGCTCAGTTGCCCAGAAGAGTCAGTGCAGTGCATCTGCTCTCTCTGGACACCCTAGATGCGCCCCAACCTTGGTTACCTTAAAAACCCCAAACCAATGTCTCGGTTCCCTGGTGTAGTGTACTGCCTTGTCCTGTGGGCCAAATTACCTTTATAGGAGCTGATCCTAATAGGGGACTGACAGACAGACCTGTACCATTCAGGGTGGATGGATCTCACCTTTCCTCCAATCTGCTTCTCCAAGGCACTCTGCTGGCCCTCATCCTCCTTTGTGACTTCCTATCATAGTCAATGCAATGGCTCAAGCTCTAGGAAAATAATACCGGGAAAGGAAGCTTGGCAAAAACTTGAAAAGTTTGTGCATATCGAAAATTTGTGCAGCATGAAAATTTGAAGCAATTTCTGCTTTGCTAACAGCAAAATTCTCTAAGGCAATGAATTATATAATGTTTTGGAATATGGGAATAGGGGAAATATGTAACACATAAAATTGATATTCTAATATATTATCCTGCTACATTAATATTCTAATATGTTATCCTGCTACAGATGTTTGTCTGAATCTTAGAGAAATTAGTTAAAATCATGCTGAAGTGAATTTCTGAGCATCTATTTCTTTCCAGACTCTAATTTTTGTTCTTTCAAATGTTATAATGATTTATAATTTCTTATTAAAAGTTTATTTTTCTTATGCTCCTGTAATTATTTAAGCCTCTTCCTGACAATCCTTTGGTTTCAAGCAAGAAATTTGAGATAATGCTTTAAGATGGAGCTGTGCAAAATGCATTATTGAGGTCATATTGGCCAAATTCAAACTCAGCATTTTATTGTATTTTTAGGCATAGATAATTGAATATAAAAATAAAATATGCCATTTGTCCTGCTGTTTCAAAAGTTAGAGGTAGGTCGTTGTACTGATTTTAGTAGAACTTAGCTATTTGTTTGAATACGTTCCATATTCAAGGAGAGGTCATTGTGAAAGCTTGTAAATGCAAATTAAAGTGATACAGCATTTTCTAGTTCCTTAACATATCATTTTTCTTCATGTAGGTTTATTATCCCAAACATTGTATTAGTGAATTTTTTTTATTGTACTTTAACAGAACTTAGTAATAAATATTTTATGATACCGTCAATGAAAAATTTCTGATTTGTAAAAAACAATTTCATTTGTTTATATTTACGGAATACATCTCTAAAATCTAGAAAAGATTTACTTTTGTACAGAAATCTGCATTTTTATAACTTCTTACTTGACTTAGACTCCATTTTGGAGAGTTTGGAAAACCGTGAAATCAGATAGTAACTGCAACGTAACTTAGAGACTTGAATAAGCAAAATTAAGTTAATGAAAGTGTAGGTCTAATCCACAAATCATGAAAGCAAAATTTCTACATTGGGACTCAAATTATCCAATTTAGCTGCCAACAGAAGTCAATTAAGGTGACTGCCAAATCCATACTTTTTGTATTCGTATGCCAACCGTTCTTTAGTGAACTAATAAACAGGGCAATGTCATATCATATCTATATGTAATGTCATAAAAGTGATCCTTTTAAAACTCAAGTCAGATCATGTCATTCCTCTGCCTGCTTCCATTGGACAGCTTTTCATCTCAGAGCACAGGTTCAAGTCCTTACATTAATCTTTAAGCATCACCATCACCTTCACTCCATGTTTTCTCTGACCTCATCACTTGCTTGCTCTGAATTACCAGCTGGGCTTCAAACATGCCAAGTATACTCATTTTGAAAATACATCGTGTTTTACAAATATTTGTTATTTATCATCCGTCTGTAGGCTGATTGGGCAGCCCTTCTGCAGGTGTCGATGGGCTCCCTCCCAAGGCTGCATTTGACTGGCAATGAGTGGAGAATGGGCTCAGCTGAGACAACTGGGATGGCGGGACCACTTTTTTCATGGTATTTTATCTAGGGCTATGGCTATGGCAGTCCCAGAGCAGTGCTCCAAAAGGAGAAAGGCAGAAGCCATAGGCCTCTCGAGACCAAGAGTCCAGAAATTGCACACAACTTTACTAGCGTTCTATTCGTCAAAGCAAGTCTGAAGCTGAGCTCAGATTCAGAGTGGAAAGAAGAACTGCAAAGAAGTTGTGGCCAAATTTAATCTACCACTTGTGCAACACCATGGCATTGCCAGAAATCTGGCTCACTTCATTCAAATGTCCTACTTTCTAATCAAAAGTATCCACCTTTCTGCATTGGTGTCCATCTCTTGAAGACTTCCATTTCCTGACCTCTTCATTTTCTCAAACACTTCCTAACTTTTCTTCTCTCTCAATGCAAGTGGTTGAGCTGAGCAATCCTTTCACCTGTCCTCATTATTCCTACTTACGTATTTGGGTGGAGGGTAGGAGTGGGAAGAGCTGAAACCACATGGTAAGAAAGAATAATATTATCAAAATGGATTGGCACATTGGCCCCACATAGTCTAAATCCTCAGCTCTCAGCCCCACCTGTGAATGCTTTCACCTGTTTCTGGTCCGTCCCTCTTTCATCCCCCTGTAGGGCTAGGTCAAACCTCTGCATTCTATAAACTCCTCATTCGAACCCCATTAAACCCTGTCCCACACTCTCAGCAGAGAATGCTCTCTCTTACTCCCTTAAGGAGACAAAAGTCTTCAGACATGATCTCTCTCAATTTCATATTCCCATCCTACAGAAGCACCTGCCTCGCCTTTTTTTCTTCAGTCTTAAAAGATGAAGTTTTCTTTCATCCAATTCAAATATAACCATATTTGTCTTGTTCCTAATCTAAGGGGGAAAACATTCAGTTCTTGTCATTAAGTATGATGTGAGCTGTGAGTTTTTCATAGATATACTTAAAAGAATGAGGACATTTCCTTCTACTGCTAGTTTGTTGAGTATTTTTAGTATGAAAACATAGTTTTTTTCCCCTAAATCTATTGAGATGATCATTTGCCTTTATCTTTTATTCTATTAATATGCCAAATTGCACCGACTTATTTTCATATATTAAACAAACTTGATATTCCTCTGATAAATCCAACCAGATCATAACATATAATCTGAGTCTCCATTTATATTTTTTACTCTTTTTCTTTCTGTTTCTCAGACTGCATAATCTCAGTTGACCTATCTTCAGTGCACTGTGTTTCTTTTTAAAATTCAAATCTGTTGTTGATCCCCGCTAATGATTTTTCATTTCTGTTATTGTACTTACCTCCTAATTTTCCATTTTCCATTTAAGTCTGTTACCCATTTCTTTATATGCCTCATACCTTTATGTGCTAACTAGACATTCAAACAATAATGTAGCAACACTAAAACTAGGAATCCTTCTCCCCCACACCAGAATTTGTTATTGTTGCTGTTTATTATTTTTATTGTTGTCATTGCAGTTTGTTTGTGTAGTGATATTCTCACCACTTCTACTCAACATTACACTGGGAGTTCTAGCTAGAGCCATTAGTCAAGGAAGAAAATAAGCATCCACATTGGAAAGAAGAGGTAAAATTTTTCTCTATCTACAAATGACATGTAGAAAATTCTAAGGAATCCATCAACGAACTATTAGAACTAATAAATAATTCAGCAAGGTTGCAGGTCCAAGATCAATATAAAAAAGTCAATTTTATTTCTACACACTAGCAATGAATGATTAGAAAATGTAATTAAAAACAACTCCATTTACAAATCATCAAAAGAATAATCTACCTAGGAATAAATATGACACAGAAGTACAAGATTTGCACATTATAAACTACAAAACATTACTGAAAGAAACTACAGAATATCTAAGTAAATTGAAAGACATTCCATGCCCATGAATTGGAAGACTTAATGTTCGTATCGAAATACTCATCAAATTAGTCTAGTACCAACCTGGTGCTATACATATTTGTTGTGACATAATTGACTGTATTCTCTATGCTGTACCCTACATCCCTGTGACCATTTTGTAACTACCAATTAATCTGGGGAAAGCACCTCATAAATTATATAAATGTCTAACCACTATGCTGTACACCTGAAACTAATATAAAATAATATTAAATGCAATCTGTAACTGAAAAAAATAATTTAAAAAAGAAATACTCTTCAAATTGATTTACAGTTTCAATGCAAAACCCTATCAAAATTCCAGTCTCCCCCACCCTGCCCCCCGGAAATTGACAAGCTGATTCTAAAATTCATATGGAAATGCAGGGACCCAGAATAGCTCAAACAATCTTGATAAAGAAAAGTCAGAGGTTTCACATTTTCTGATTTTAAAACTGGCTATAAGTCTACAGAAATCAAGAGAGTGTATACTGGCATAAAGCTAGGCATATAATTCTATGGAATAGTATAGAGAATTCAGAAATAAACCCTACACTTACAGTCAATTGATTTTCAACAAAAATGCCACGACAACACAACTGGAGAAATAAGACTTTTTTCAAAAACTGATGCTGGGATATCAAATCTATATCCACATCAAAAAATAATAAAGTTAGACCTTTATCTCATATCATGTACCAAAAAATAGCTCATAGCGAGTCAGAGACCCAAATGTAAATGCTAAAACCAGAGAATTCTTAGAATACATGGAGTGTATCTTTGCAACTTTAGATTAGCTAGTGGTTTTTATGACATGACACCAAAAATATAAGCAACAACAAAAAATACACAATTGGCCTTTCCTAAGAATGAAAACAAAGTAAAGATATATATTTTTATTTAATATTTTATTGAAGTTCTAGCCAGTGTAATAAGATTAAAAAAAATGAAATCATGCAAAGACTGAACAGAAAAAAACATTTGTATTTTTACATTTGATCTTAGCCAAAGAGCCTAGAAACAATAAATTGTTTCTATCTTTAGATGACACATTCATCTATGTAAATAAACATAGCTTTTGTAGATTGCAAGGAATCTATAAAAAAACACACAGGATAAATAAATGCATTCACCAAAATTATAACACATGTGTAAATGCCTGACATTAAGCTTTTTCATTACCATGACATTAATTTCAAAGACATCCTTCTCAAATAAACACTGCTAGCCGTACAACACAGCTACTAGAGTAAAAATAAAAAAAATAAAAAATAAGATACCAGGCTGTCCCACCCATGAATTTCTCTTTTTAGAAAGCCTGAGCAACCTATATAACTGACCTCTTGAGTGACCTTGCTTTACCCTTCTCATGCCTTAATTCTCACTTCTGTGCTTTGAATTTGAAAATGAATTGTGAACCTATAAAACCCTAGGCACTCTACCCTCAAGCCTAATAGAGGCAGGGTCCCAGGTACATGCTCCCTATTTCTTTACCTACAACCTTGCTGTGTGGTCCTCAGGTGTACTTTATACCCTTCAGAACCTGTGATTAATAAATCTTGTTCTTCAAAGTTACCTGATAGTTTTTTGCTGAGGTGAATATTGAAATCATAATGGGAACCACAAATACTAGTCCAGCCACATTACCTCCTGTCTAGGAAATGTCTGTGGGAGCTCACCACAAGTTGGATGGACCTAGGCTAGTGGCTTAGACACTTCTAGCCCCTGGCATTACTATCAATAGGCTGAGACCTGACACAACAGACATGCAGAACATAAGATAGATTTTAAAAATCAATGACTTTTGTATATACTAAATATGAACACATGGACGCTAAAATTAAAGACACAATACTATTTAAAGTCACTCAAAGCTAAATGAAATAATTAGAAATAATCCTAACAAAATATGTACAGTTCTTGTATACTGAAAATTATAATACACTGATGAAAGAAACTAAATAAGATATGAATAAATAGAAAGACATACTATGTTCATTGATTGGAAGACTTAACATAGTAAAGATGTCAACTCTCAAACTGATAAAAAGGCTTAACATAATTCCTATAACAATCTCATCATGTTGTTTTGTGGATATAGATTAGATTATTCTAAAACATATAAAAAACAAAGAAGTTAAAATAGCTAAAACAATTTTGAAAAAGAAGAATAAACTGGGAGGAATAATCTAACCAATTTCAAGACTTGCTATAATATTTACAATAAACAAGATTCTGGTGGTATTGGCAGAGGGATAGACCATAGATCAATTAAGCAGGATAGAAATCCAAGAAATATCTCCATACAAATATGGCCTACTGTTTTTTGACAAAGGCACAAATGCAATCATTGAAGGATGGATAGACTTTTCAATAATGGTGCTGGAGAAATTGGTTTGTGCTAGGAAAAAAAAAAAAAGAACTTTGACTTGTAGCTTACACTTTATTAAAAAAATTCACTTAAATTTAGTAACAGACTTAAAGGTAAAATATGAAACTATAAAGCTTTGAAAAAGAAACAAAGGCAGAAATCTTCAGACTCTTTAGCTAGGCAGAGTCCTTGACACTAAAAGCATAATCAATGTAAAGAAAATGTGATAAATTGGACTTCATCAAAATATTTTTGCTCAGTGAAAGATTTTGTTAAGAGGATTAAAGAGAGAAGCTACCAACTAGGAAACTATATTTACAAATTATTTATCCAACAAAGGTCTAGTAGCTAGACTACATATAAAACTATTAAAACTGAAGAGTAAAAAGCAAAAAACATTAAAATTAAAAAAAACACACAATCCAATTAGAAAACAGGCAAAAGCATAAAAAGAAGTTTCACTGAAGAGTATGTACAGATGGCAAGTAAGTACATATAAAGGTACTTAACAACCTTAACCATTAGGGAAATAAAAATTAAAGTTGTAGTGGGATATCACTACATACTTATCAAAATGACTATAGTAAAAAATAGTGACAACACTAACTGCTGGTGAGAATGTAATGAAACTGGGAGTATGTGTAAAAAGGGACAGCTAATCTGGAAATCAATTTGTCAGTTTCTCAAAAAAGTAAACATGCATTAAGGAAATGCTCTGCCCAGGGCCACCTGGTATGAGGCACAAAGTAATCTGCAGATGGCCACTGCCCATACTGTGCTTGAAGGTGTCTCAAGAGGCCAAGTCATGAAGCAAGGCTGGCTGCTATTAGTGCCGGGTAGGCGCTGCTTAGCCATTGATTTAGGACATGCCAAAGCCAGATGCTGCTTGTTCGGGTTTTGTGAACTTTTGAGAGATTTTAGGAAAGGCTGCAGCATGAGCCAAGGCCGGCTGTTTGTATGGAAAAGCCACCGGAAGCCACTCGGATGTGCCTGAAAGTTGGGTTGGGCAGGGACTCAGGGAATCATCAGGGCAGAGTGAATGAAGGTTCTAGCCAGGTTGATGGAGACTCAGATCTGTCTTCTGCATGCGTCAGCATGCCAGGAAGGGGGAGGAGTCAACAAAGAAATAATGGCTTCCACCATCTTCTCCATCCCTCCAGCCGTTACCCTGAAGCTGGACAACTCAGTTCCTCCCTGTATGTTCCTGGTGCCTTTCAAGCTGCTGCCTCAGAGCTGGAGCTCAGAGCAAGTGAGTCTGTCAGCAAGTAAGTCCATGTGAATGTCCTTTAATTGTATCACCTGGGATTGCAGCTGCCCTCATCTCATTCAGCCACAATCTCTGCTGGTTTTCACAGCCAGAAGTTATCGGGATTTCTCTCACCCTTGGGCTGGGGAGCCTGGTGTGCAGCAGGGACCTCTTATTCCTTTTGGGGGGACATACACAGCCAAGATACCATTCCTGATTTTTAATGGTGACATGCAGAATGTGACACCAGCCCATTCTGTATCTCTGCCCGTCCTACCAGTCTGGAGGTGGCTTCTTCCATATGTCCTTTCCTTTATACAACATTCTTGAAATGAAAAATTATAGAATGGAGAGCAGATTATTGGTTTCTAGTGTTTAAGGAAGTAGGGTGAGGGGAAAGAAATTTGTCTGGCTACAAAAAAAAAAAAGATACAATAACTAATCCATATGGTGATAGAATACTGATTGTATTGAAGTCAATACTCTGGTTGTGATACTGTATTATTGTTTTGCAAGTTGTAACCATTGTAGAAACTGGGTTAGTGGGATCTTTTTGTACTATTTCTTACAACAGTACAAGAATCTACAATTATCTCAAAATTAAAATTTTAATTTAAAAATTAGCTTAAGTGCTAAAAAATAAGTAATGAAATAATAGCAGAAACACTTGGTAACACAAAACAAGTGGTATTTGCTTGCAGGAAAGGAATCAAGAAAGGATACCTCTGCTGTATACGATTTTTTGTAAGATAGTCTGTACTCTATAACATTGAAAATACAGTAATTATTGGGTAAATAATTTTTTCAAGGAACTGAGTCCTACTCTATGGTTTTATGGTTATATTTAAACAAAATAGTAGAAAAAGAAAAATATTTTGAATAGCCTAAAAGGTCAACGTTGATTTAGGGCAATCTCAACACATTCTAAATTTATAAGAAAAAATATTTTACAACAAAAATTGGTGTTTATTGCAATGACTGAATTCCATTAGAATATGATCAACAAATATGACATAAAATAAGACATGATAAAGTTTGATTAATGCATGTATTATTTTATATAAAAATTGCTTTGAAAACTGGGTTGAATCATCACATTTTGAGTCAATAGTGTCCATTTGAACCATCTCAAATAAATGGACACTGTTATAATAAAATCAACAAGACTTTGGGTGGTTTAATTGGCTTGGATAGCACATGAGAAATGTATTTTAGTAAATGTAATTGTCAACTCTTTTATCCAAACTAGAAAATTGCTTTTAAGTGAAACAATCATTATACATGCTGACCATGGAATTGATTGGGGTTGTTACTATAGAAAAAGCAATTGAAACAATTAACCAAAGCTACCAACCACAGTAATTAATTGTCAGAACTGAGGCTCTATTGCTGGGGAAAAGGTCAGAATGTGACAGGAGAAGCATAGGAGTGCAGGTAAAATCAGAGTTGGGTAAGGATTGACGTCGAATTGTAATA
Organism: Rhinolophus sinicus; assembly: GCF_057876585.1. Taxonomy (NCBI): domain Eukaryota; kingdom Metazoa; phylum Chordata; class Mammalia; order Chiroptera; family Rhinolophidae; genus Rhinolophus; species Rhinolophus sinicus. The sequence goes on along the minus strand of NC_142502.1, from coordinate 70,794,022 downwards.
AGTCTTGTGATTAAACCTTTCAAGAATGCCCCAATAGAATACAAGTCTGAAGATGGATCCCAAACTGGGAGATATATTCTCAGTGGGAAAAGACTCACAAAAACCTCAAGTGAGTTTCAAGAACCAAGGTGTCTGCCAGGCCCTTCATGAAAGCACCATGCCTCCAAGAGAAGTTTAGCAGAAAGTGGAAGTAATAGTCTGAAGTGGCAACAGTTATCAAGAGTATCACTAACCCTACTTTCTGGCCTTGAGAGACATCCCATACAATAGAATAAAACAGCTTGTGTTTGAGAATACCGTAAGTAAAAATTGTCTCCTTAAGGGAAAGTAATTGAAAGCAAAGACTTTTCCATTTTGCTGAATACATAACTTGAGTTTCATAGAGCATTATAGAAGTATGGAATTAGAAGGCAAATGTTGCAGTACAGGTATCCCCTGCTTTTCAAAAATTTGTTCTATGCCACTTCACTTTTGCAAAAGACCTACATTAGTACCTGTTTTCTCTAACTGAAGGAAATCTGAAGAGGAGTTTCACTTTTATGAAAAAAAGCAAAAATAGCGTCCAGCATTTGTTTTGCTCTGAGCTGTGCACACCCTGAGCAGAGTGGCCCCACCAGTCTCCGTCCCCAGAAACACTCCACATCTCAACATCAAGTCGCCATAACTTCGAACTGTGTGAGCACCCGTGCTTTATCTTGATTTATTTTGTGCATCCATACCATTTTGTCTTATGAAAAGTTTCACAGGACTGCTCTACTCTCGGCGAGTGGGGGCAGTCTGTATTTTTAAAAAGTCTGGGTGATGATGAGACCAAGGAAGTATGAACTTCTGGTGATGCCTGAGGTCAACAGTGATATCAGGCATGGTGGAGGATGAATGGTAAATGGACTTTATACTGCTGTTTATTAGCTACCCCAAGGCTGTGGCATCTGATGAAACAGTGGCTTCCTGGGGACTGTTCATGGAATGGATGTTTACAGTTGACAGAAGTCTGTCAAAGACATGACATTGTACAGATAGGAAATAGAAGTGCTTCTGTGTAAGATCATTCATTCAGCTTTATGCAAAATATTGCTCTAGGCACTGAGGATTCAGTAGTGAGCAAAACAGTAGTGAGCAAATCCCTACCTTCAAAAAACTCTCATTCTAGTAGAAAGGACAAAAACGGCGTAGATTGGTATCAAGAACTTCCTGGTGTTTCTAGGTAAGGTTTGTGTGTATGTTGGTATCATGTATATATGTGTACATGCATAGTGGTGAGAAGATATTGATAGGGAAGATATCAATAGTGCCTCAAATAAAATATATAGCAGCTATAGGAGTCCAGAAGAATTTTATCTGTGTTCGGTAGGTGCTCTTCTTAACTTAATTCAATTTAATTAAAAAATGATATTAAATTATAATATTCAATATATACTGATAACAAAAGATGAATATAAGTCATGTTTGACTTCTGCAATTACAAGAGATGCTCAAAGTGGTTACCATCAGCATAATTTTAATACAATTTTTTTCTTTCCTAAAATGTGTATACATTTTAATTTAATTTAATCAATATTTATCTATCTATCATTTGTCTACAACTTTATATAATCTAGTCTAATTTCTGAGATTCTGAATGTAGACCCACCTTTGTTTCTGTGTCATTTAATTTCCTCTCTGTGTATAATCAGCAGCATCAAGAAAATGTGATGGTGGAATGTATAAAAGGGGATGTGGTGTGGGGTAGACTTCAAACAGGAAAAGAGAGAATAGATAGAGTCTGGAAAGCCTAACAGTGTGTCTCAGTTTATGGTCATTGTTGCCAGGGCAGACAGGGAGCATCCATTCTCTGCCCGGATGCTAAGCACCATTTTTTTCTGAGGCTTGATAGAGTGTAGCAAGTGTGTTCTGATTTGCAGAGTAAAGTTATATAGACACTGGGAAGCCATCAATGTCCTAACAATGGTGTATAATTCATATAATTAATTTCTTTCACTGGATTCTATTATTGCACTGAAAATCAGAAAGTGTTTATTTGAAAAATTCCATCAACAAATATGTCTGAAAACTTGTGATGAATAAGGGATTATAATAACATATAGCTCCATGTTATGTGGTAGAAGTATTTTTCAACAGTGAAAGTCCCCATAAGTGATCAGTAGTAAGGCATCTCAGTAACAAAATTATACCGCTTTTTAAAAACACACACATTTCAAATTTTTCAAGCACTGGAAGATTCATGCTGCTTTCATGGCTGATAGGGATTGCTGTGGTTGTCAGATTAGAGAGGATAAATATTAATCATGAAGAGTTAGGGTACTATACCATGGACTCAACATATTTTCTCTGTCAAAGATCAGTTTAATTCTCTGTGTATAGAGAGGGAATGTGCATTTTACTATTGGAATGTGGGGAAAATTGGTTTTATTTAGGATTCTGTTCATCATGATTTCATTGGAAATACTTTGTTTGTTTTAGCATATACTTATTGAGAACTTACTATAGGTCAGTCATACTATATGCTTTAACAAATCTTCACTCAATCCTCATTACAATCTTGTAAGGCAGATACAATGACTCCCATTTTATACTTGGAGAAACTGAAGCACAGAGTGCTTGAGTATCCTCTGACATTCAAGCAGCCTGGGGAATCTGTGAGTATCTGTATGTAGTGTGTGTTCATTGCCACTACATCACATCCCCTTGTCCTGGTATTTATCTATTGTGCTATTTAAAGATTCTAAGTGTCTTTATTAGCTCCAGAGCCAAAACTAGGACATGAAAATTTGGACAAAATGGCTTCAGGTTTCAGTTCAAGTGAACTAAATGTACAGCATAGCTGCTAAAAAGTAACCTTTTAGTCTTACCCTACATGAATAGCAGTTTGATATCCTGGTAACACTAATCACTAGTTCAGGTGGACAAGTATAATACTGCAATGAGTGGTGAATGGTATACTTAAAAAAGGAACCATAACCGAATGGATTCTGACTAAGACATTTAAGCACCTTTGTATACACCTATACGTATTATATTAGATTCTGACAGATATAGTGGTGCTACATGGAAGAATGGTAGCATATCCTAAAGGGATATGAACATGGAAAATAGAAGAAAAAAAAAAGAAGTGTAGTGTTGCCATGATAGCTATTTTCAAAATTAGAATGCTTAAAGTAACATAGGGAATAAACTTGTTCACACTCTAGAATGAAACGGTAGAAACAATAGGAAGAGAATTTGGGTTTAATAAAAAATTCAATGTTTTAAAGCTTATCGACAGGTGTTCAAGGTGGAGGATCACTTCATTTGGGGGAGGATGGGTAACAGTGGTGCAGAGGGTATTATTGCATGGGTGAGGAATCAGGTGTGGTCACATTAGCTAAATATCTTCCAACCTCAAGATTCTATAGCTTTTTATGAAACAACAAACATAGGACTTAGAAGCTTACAACAGGATATAGGTCCCTGGGAACACTTTTGCCAGATTTGTCCTTCTCAATGCTCACAATACGGTATACCTGTCTTGTACCATAATTGCAGCCTTTGAGGCTTCCTAAAAGCAGCTTCAACTTCCAAGGATGGAGAGCTACACTAGTCAAGGTCAGTAGAACTATCTAGTATAGGGTTTCTCAACTTTGGAACTATTGACATTTGGGGCTGGATAATTCTTTGGGTGCCATCATAGGATATTTAAGAGTATCCTGGGCCTCTACCCATAAAATGCAAGTAACTTCCTTCTCCCACCCCTCAAGTAGTGACAATGAAAAATGCACTAGATATTGTCAATGTCCCAGACTGAGAACCATTGCATTAGTATTATTAAATAATTATGTAAAATAAATTTTATAAACAGTGAAAAATGTTAAATATAACCATGTAGGGAAAATGGTTAAAAAGCTAAAAATGTGTCATTCTCATTTTAGTAGTTCAAAACTGTTTTTCTACAAACAACACTATTACCTATAGTTTCACCGTATATTTCATGGGAGCATTTTAAGAGGAAAATATTTTTAAATCAGGACTTTTTTTTTTTTTTATAATTCAGCATTCAGATAGATATGGCTTCAATGTTAATTAAGTGAGTTAATGCCTGTAAACCCCTTAAATCATGTCTGGTACATAATAATCAATAAATAATATTTCAAAATATTCAAGCTTCCAATGAGCATGTTTTTGCATACCATTTTTAATGATACATGTGATAGGAAAGAATTTTACTTTTTGCTATTAGCTGTAATATATCATTTGTATTTCAGAGGTACATCTATATAGTATTTGATAAACACCTAATTCATATTTGTGCATAAATTAATTGAGTAAATGTGTAAATAAATAAATGGGTATCTTTTATTTTTATCAGTATACCAATAGATATATTCCATGTCTTTACTATATGCAAAGGATAATAATAGATTTTATATTTGCAAAATATTTTGTAAAATGCTTACCTGAGATAAATTAAAAGAAAGATAATGTCTCTACCAAGTCTGAGGCATTAGGTGAAAAGATTGGACAATAGAATATTATTAGTTTGGATTAAATGCTATTCACAGCATTTGAAAAGAAACGTGTACAGAGAAAAAGTAGCAAATTTTCTAGCAAGAATGAAAAGGACAGAGAGAGTTCACAAACCTAGTGCTTGATGATTTGAAAAGGAAACTTCTCAACACAGCTGATTAAAACTTGGGCTTTATAGGCTGGATCAGATGAGGGGTATAGCTCTCACATTTTCAAATTCTCTAAGTTTAGCGTGGTGACGCTCAGTAATGGCTCAGGGAGAATAGATTACATTTTATAAAAATGCCATGGACCTCTGAGAAGTTCAAGATACCCATAACTAGATCTAGAGAGAGAGAGATGTGTATCTAAAAGAATTATGAGTTTGGTTATAGCACATGGAGTTGACTATAGTTAAATAGAAAAGAATGCAACTAAATTTTTAAGAGTTAAAGACTTAGTGTACTGACTATATCAACAGTTTGAACTAAAAAAGAGTATGGCTGTTAAATACTTAAAATGGACCTTGGGACCTCAGTCCTCTAGAGGCAGAAAGCCAACCGAGAAAGCAGCCCAGTCCCGAGGATGTAGTCATGGAATCAGAGTGTCCAATGACCTGAAGAAGCTACCAACAGAGAGTAGATCAGGAGCTTAAGGAAGAACCACTTCCCTCCCCACTCTGCCCAGAGTAGGGCCTCCACTCAGTGAGATTTAGGGATTGCTACCTATCTGTAGCACTAGAACAGGGGTGTTTTATCACCCATATCTTTTCACTGATTTACTACTTTTATAGTGTTTATTAGGAGCAGATCACTTTTCTTTTCTCGGATTTTCAAACCAAGAAAAACCATGTTGGACTTGATATAAATTATTTTAAAGCACTGGACTTTGAGGCTGAATACAGATCAGATGGAACTTTGTTTTGTTTTTTTTCCTCCTAGGGGAAGTAAATGTATATTGCATGTGGAAAATATAGTAGTGATCTGATTATATCTAACTCAAAGGGTAGGTTCTACCTTCATTTCATTCCATATGCATGGTGGGATTGGACTTGTCTGCCACTTGAAGTCAGGTGTTGCCTTGTGGCTTGCTTAGGCTAATAAAACATAAATGGAAGTGCTGTGTGTCACTTCCAGACAGAGCTATTAAGTACAGAACATGGCATACCAGGTACTCTTGCACCTAATTCTGTGATCATCGAAGCTTATGTCAAGTTGATGCCTCAATCAACTTTGCCAAAATAGGGAGGGCACGCAGCATGGGCAAGAAATAAAGTTTGCTCTTTCAAACCACTGAGAGTTTTCTAGTTGTTGGTTTTCATAGCATAACCAAATCTGTCCTGATTGAGACTTCTATGAATCCTTTTTAAGATCCATGAAGAGGTTACTGAATGCCCCTATAAAATTATTTTTAAAACTACTATTTTAGTATAATAACTATTATTTGGTTATAAATAATAACTACATTTTTCATTCACATTTTTCAATTACTTCCATTCTAATTTCTTTTCAGATTACTTTCAATGATTACTGAGTTACAAAAACTTTTGTCAACATTTTTAAAGAATGCAGAAACTTGCAACAATATAGAATCTGGCTTTGTTTGAAATCCCACAAAACATCATTCCATAATGCATTATTAATGAAAATAATTTTAGAACATTAAGGCAATTTTTTATTGGTTCTCTTTCACTTCATTAGGCATACTGAATCTTTATTCTACTGTGTAATTGGAGAATGAACCCAATCTTATTATCTATTTCCAAACATGCACCCACTCAGTAGGTGCTAGTCAGTTACCTCCCCACCTCTTTCCTACCAGAAGTACAGAAATAATTGTGCCAAGAACCATGTGCACAAATTGAATTGCCCATAAGTCCTAGCTCTTAGGTTATTATAGCACAAAGTTAATTAGGGCTTTTAAAACATAAATTTCTAGTGGTTTCATTGTCTTCAGTAAAATGACAAGAAAAGCTACTTTATCAAATATGGTTCACAATCTAATTGACATTTGATTTCTAAGAAAAATTTGTCAAGAATTCAAGAATGTACTGCCACATTAATTATACCTACCAAAACTATTTCAGCAAAAGTGGGTGGGGAGGGCAGTGAATTCAATCAGAAAGCTGATTAGAAACAGAAATAAATGAATCAAAGCAAATTAATTTGGGTATGCTTCTCCCTCATATCATTTTAGAGATTTTAGTACTTCAATAAAATATGCAAAATTATCTATTTCAAGATCAGCATTCATTTTCTCTAATATATCTGACCACACAGAATTCTTTGCTTTCAATCAGTCTATGTAATGTTATTTTCCTTAAATCATCTGATTAAAAAGAAAATGATATAACTCAGTTCTAGAAATAACTATAGGAATAAAACACAGTAGTGATATGATTCCAAAAAATGCAATATATAAATTCGTCATTAAATTAAAAGGGCTGAATACCCTTAAATTTATGGAAAAGATTAAGATTTAAGCAAAAGCTTGCTTTAGAGCCATTTCACAAAATGTCTTGTGGGAGTATATTAACAGAGTGACACCAATGGAACAATAGGTTGAATTCTGGAAAGGCTTCAGGCGACAACACCTTGTTGATTCTTATACCAGCCCACATTTAAAATTCAGACAGCCACATTTTATGGCTAAAATTTTAAATGACATTTTATGTTAACTTCATAAATAAATGTATGATTTATGCATTTTACACTGAGGAATTTTAAAAAGTAAATTTATGATACTCTTTTTTTTAGTTTCTTACTCCTCAACAATTCTGAGGGCTAGGTTTCTGAGCCTCCAGTTTCCTTAGGTTTTATCATAAATTCAATTAATCTTGGACATGCCACAGATGTCAAGGAACTTGCTCTGCTTGTAATGCCTTTCTTTTTCTGTTTTGTGAATGCCTACTTATTCTTCAAGATTCTATTTAAATTCCAACTGAATAAAACCTTTCATAACTCCCTCAGGCAGTTATTTGATTTTTCTTCTGTGATCCCATGATATTTTGTCCACAGTATTTTTATAACTTCACATGTTATTATATTCCCTCTGTTTACGTGTCTCTTACACTGTGAGAACTTTGAGGGTAATTACTTCTTTTTTCTCTATGATCCGAGTACACAAATAGTATCAGCTACATGACAGAATTCGATTCATGTTTGTTAGATAAGTGTATGATTCTCTAAATAGTCAGTTTGGGTGTAGTGAAGACTAGTAATCATTCCCCAACATGATTCTTCTCCTCTGTTCTGAGAAATAGACATCAATCAGAGTTTCAGATGGGCACATGACTGCTCAGTTAGAAACCAATTTCCCCATGTCCCTGAATGAATTAAGTGAATAAGTTCTTACCAATGGTATGTGAGCACAAGTGATGTAGGCAAATTCTGTATCATTTCCATGAAAAGAATTTACATGTCTTCTGCTTATTCTCATCACCTTATCTACAAACTGGATATCAGCTGTGATACTGATGAGGCCGCTTTGGCATGTAGACAAGGAACACACCTTGCGGGATGGGGGAGCTATGCATTAGAAATAAACTAGGTACCTAGAAGATCTCATGAAACAAAGCCACCTGCCCATAGTGTGTTTATCTATCTCATCTTGGACTGTGATGAAAGAGAGAAATAAACTTCTCTACTGTCTGAGATCACTTTTGCAAACCCTTTGTTACAGAAATTTACCCTATATCTTATGCAATATCCTATATCCTATGCAATATAGGTGCCTGTGTGGAGGCAATTAGTGCTAAGGCAGGTACCTTAAGCCACCTTAGGACCTGATGGATACTGCCACATTGGCTTTCTAGTTGCCATGGCTCCCACTAGCATACAATGAGCTGCGGTACCAGCAACTCCCGCCAATACCTGTTGGCAGTAACTACAACTCCAAACAGTAGTAGCAGCTCTAGACACTTCAACAGCCAACAGTCGTTTCCAACAGTTGCTTCTGTCAGCATCTCTCACAGGATTTTGCAAGCTTGTTTCTTTGTCACCAGATTGCCATTCTCCTCTCAGCATCTAAATAACTGTGTCTAATGGTATGTTAAAAATGTTTAACTAGCTCTTTCTCAAAACAAAAAATAAACAACAAAAAAAGACTTCAGTTTGTTTGCTGATTTCCACATGTAAATAAATAAATAAATACTCACAGCATGGCCAATTTCATGCTGGCAACATGACATCATCAAATGTGGACTCTGCCCTTGGACTTGGTGATCGGATCTGGTAAGAGCAGTCTCCAACACACTACTGACTCAACAGTATTAGTTATATATTGTGGCCTAACAGACCACCCACATTTATCAGCTTAATACACAAACTCATTATTTGCTTACAATTCTGGACAGTAATTTTGTCTGGAATCAATGAGTGGTTCCTCTGATGTTTTCTCCTAGGACTGACTAGCTTCTTAAATCAGGACTGGGTGGATTAGGATGGCCTCATTCACTTGTATGTCTGGCAGGTGGTGCTTGCTGTAATCTGAGGTACCTTGAATCTCCTCCCATGGACTCTCATACTATTGCAAGCTAGTGTGGGTCTTTACTTGGGGGTTGGGGGCAGATTTCCTAGAGGGTGATAGAAGCAACTTCAGTGCCTGTTGAGACTCTGCTCTGAAGTCCCATATTGTTTCTCTCCTTGCATTCTATTAGTCAGCTAAGGTAAGTCACAAGGCGAGCTTCAATTCAATGCAGTAAACCATTTTGATTAGACAAGAAAGCAATTTAATTGGTAGCATTTTCCCCCTGCATCTATAAGCCCAACTGGTATTTCAAAATATAGCCATACCATCTCACACCCATTAGGATGGCTACTATAAGTTAAAAACAAACAAAACACAAAATAGCAAGTGTTGGTGAGGATTTGAAGAACTTAGAACCCTTGTACACTGTTGGTAGGAAAGTAAAATGGTGCAGCTGCTATGGAAAGCAATATGGCAGTTCCTCAAAAAAAATTAAACATAGAGTTAATTGATCCAGCAATTCCACTTTTGCGTATGTATCCCGCAAAAATAAAAATAGGAACTAGAAGAGATATTTGTATTCCCATGTTCATAGCAGCATTATTCACAATAGCTAAAAAGTAGAAGCAACCCAAATGTTGATGGGAAGCAACCCATTAACAGATGAATGGATAAACAAAATATGGAGTATTCATACAATGGTATATTATTTAGCTTTAAAAAGGAAGGAAATTCTGACAGACTACAACATGGATGAACATTGAAAACATTATGCTAAGTGAGATTAGCCAGTCACAAAAGGACAAATACTATTTGACTCCACTTATGTGATATACCTAGAGTAGTGAAATTCAAGAGACAGAAAATAGAATACACTTTACTGAGGATTAGAATGGGGAGTTGTTTAATAGGTATAGAATATTTTTAGTTTTGCAAGATGAGAAAAGTTCTGGAGATTGGTTGTACTTCAATGTGAATGTAGTTAGTACTACTGAACTGTACACTTACAAATAGCTAAAATGAGAAATCTTATTACATGTATTTGCCACAATTAAAAAAAACACAACACAACCACAAATTCTTTGATATCTTTGACATTGAGAAATAGGCTCTCTATCCCCTCCTCTCGAATCTAGGTACACTTTTGACACACTTGAAACCAATAGGATGAGGCAGAATAATGTTGCACGAATTGTGATCATACTTCAAAGAAGGAAATATCACTTCTGCCTTGTTTGCTGGGATACTTGCTTGTGGAGCCCTGACTTGCTGTATAAGAAGTCTGATTATTTATGTCTACATGCACGGTGAGAAAGCCAGGGCACATGGAGAAATGATGAGACGCGCTTTTAACAGGCCCAGCTTAAGTCTCAGAATACAATCAGCATCCACTGACCAACATGTAAGTGAAGATGCTTCCAGATGCTTCTAGTCCCCAGCCATAGAGTCATACCCAGCCCAATGAGTCATCCCAGCTGAAGTCCCAGATATCACCAGACAAAGGTAAACCATTGTCAAAATTGCCTGGGTCAAAGTCCTCACTCACAGATTCAATGAGCTTCATAAAATGTTTTTTTAAGGCTCTTAGTAATTTTTAATAATAGCTTTTTTGAGATATAACTCATATACCGTAACAATTCATCCTTTAAAATGCATAACTCAAGGATTTTTATTATGCTCACAGAGTTGTGCAATTATCACTTCTATATAATTTTAGAACATTTCATCACCCAAAAAGCAGCCCCATACCCATTAGCAGTCACTTCCCATTCCCTACTCCAACTCTACTCTATGGATTTGCTTATTCTGGAAATTTCATATAAATGGAATCATATGTGGTCTTTTGTGTCTGGCTTCTTTCACTTTGAATGAGGCTCTCAGGGTTCATCCACATTGTAGCATGTATCAGTATTTTATTCCTTTATATGACTGAATGATATTCCATTGTATAAATATACCATTTTGTTTTTCCAGTCATCAGTTGATGAATATTTTGGTTGTTTTCACTTTGGGGCTATTATGAATAATGATGCTATGAACATTCATGTCAAGTTCTTACATGAACACATGTTTTCAATTCTCTTGAATATATATGCTTGAGTGAAATTGCAGGATCATACAGTAACAATGTTTAGTTAGAATTTTGAGGATCTGCCAAAATATTTTCCAAAATGGCTTTCCTATTCTACCATTGTCACCACAAATGTATATGGGTTTCAGTCTGTCATTGATAACACTTATTTTTATCTATCTTATTTTAGCTATTTAAGTGGGTATAACATAGTATGCCATTGTGATTTTTGATTTGCATTTTCTAATGACTAATGAATCTTTTCATGTGTTTATTGGAAATTTGCATATCTCCTTTGGGGAAATATTTATTCAAATATTTTATGCATTTTTTAATTGGGCTATTTGTCTTTTTATTATTGAGTTTTAAGTGTACTTTAGATATTTAGGATACAAATCCCCTATCAAGACATATATGTGATTTGCAAATATTTGCTCCCATTGCACAGATCACCTTTTCATTTTCTTGATGGTCTCCTTTGAAGTATGCAGTGCAATGTTGATTATCTTGATATTTCCCCTTAACATGTGTTGACATGAACACATTGCTTGTAGGCCATATGGTCAGATAAACAATTAGATTAACAAAAGTAATTTTGATTCTGAACATCCTAAGAAGGGGATAATTTCTTTTGTCTTTTGCTCAAAACAGTAAAATTATATCTTCATTAACACTACAACTAAACTTTTGACTTTGATAAATTCAGGAGGAATATAAAATACTAAAGCCTTTGATTTTCTATATTCTGAAAAACTGCACTGATGACCATTTGGAGTAAATGCATTTCCCCTAATGTATGATAAATGTGTATTTGATTACATAATAATGTGAAACATTACTTTATAAAACAGGCTTTAGAAATTATTTTGGATTAAATAGCCCTAGACTGGGCAGAAAAAAGGTGAAAGATCGTCACTCTCTCAAATCTTTTTATCATAATGCTGTGTGCTGAGCAGATTTATTCATTTAAAGAAGTTTCTCATATCAAGGTAGATGACATTCAAAATAAAGAAATTGGACATTCCATAAAAAGATACGTTTTATATATATATATATATATATATATATATATATATATATATATAGATGTGTGTATACATATATATAGCTTCATTATAAACAATAAATGAATGAATATAATATTTATAACTATAAATTAATTTGAACATTCACACAAAGTGGAATAATTCATCTTTGTCATGAATTCAAATTCCCACCAATGAGAAGCCAGCTACAGCTTCTTATATAATCATCTAATTTGTCTAAAGGCCCTCCTAATTTGGCTTTATTTTGGCATTAAAATTTAACAACTTTTACTAGTAATTCAGTTGTGCTCAAAGTGAAATAAACATAATATGTTATATTCCTGATAAAACATTAGATCGATTAGGATTTATAATCTAATAATAATATGTACTAATTCAAGCAGAGAGAAGAAAAAACTGTTCTACTTGCTGCAGAAATCTAGGACATCCAAAAACTCTGATGAAGTTAATTGTGTAGAGTAAAAGGTACAGTAATGAAAAAAGTACTTTTAATTCTGTCCATATACAATATATACCAGCCTTCAGTATTTCCCCGCCGCCGCTGATGGATTAGAAGACTGTTTAGTAACACTGTGTGGGTAACAGTTCCTTAATACTCCCTGTCACGTGGAATATAAGAGCAGTAGTTTTGATCCATAATTCTGATAACCTAATAGAAAATTCTGTTTCTCAAGAATTCTAAAGGGAATGTAGTTTTCTATACAGATAATGAACCTGACCATAGAGTGAAGCTTTATTTCACTTGATTTACATAAACAGGATCACCTCAATCAAATGTATCTTCCAAATTAAATCTTAAGATAACACATTTACTAATTAATTAAAACAGCTATATCAAAGAAAAAATTGTAAAGCTTGTGTAATATAAGACACTTTACAAAAGGTAAGGAAGAAAGGGAGGTGGTAGAAGAGTTGGTACAGGGGGTCAAATATATGGTAACTGAAGGAGATTAGATTTGAGGGGCATACACACAGTGCAATATATAGATGGTGTATTATAGAATTGTACACTTGAAACCTATATAGTTTTATTAACCAATGTCAGCCCAATAAATTTAATATAAATAAATAAATAAATAAATAAATAAATAAATAAATAAATAAGGGAAACAAAGAACAACCACTTAAGAGGTCTCATAAACTGTATTAAAACAAGCAAAATAAAAAATAAAGTCAGGAACACAGTTTTTCTGAGTGCTACCTACTCGGTGTCAGGTAGCTAATATAGTTTACTATTCACAAGGCATTCCAATTTTTGCTGTAGTGTGTGACATTTTCTATATGAATTTAGTGCTGTGTACTACTGAGAATTTGGATGAAGATGATATATGCCAAAATCAATTTAATACAAATATGTCTTCAGAATGTTTTTAAACAGAAACTGTGATTTATGAACTAAATATGTATAGTAATTTGAAATAAAATGAAAGAATGCACTTTTTGTTAGATGACAATGTTGACATGCCAAACAGTGGACAGTTCACTAACGATGGTTACCTTTTCAGACCCACTGAGGTGGACATGGGAAATTCTCTATATTTGACTTAGAAGGATTTTAAGTTTTAAAATTTAAAACCTCTCTCTCTCTCTCTCTCTCTCTCTCTCTCTCTCTCTCTCCCCCCCCATTTCTCTCTCTCTCTCCCCCCCATTTCTCTCTCTCTCTCTCTCTCTCTCTCTCTCTCTCTCTCTCTCTCTCTCTCTCTCTCTTTCTCTGTCCCCCTCTCTCCCTCTCCTCTCTCTATGTATCTCTCTTTATCCCTCCCTCTCTCTCTTCCTCTCTTTCCTGGCAAACAATTGGTAAAGTCTGCTTGCTTATCTCAGGGTCATTTCTATAAGATTTACTCCCCTGAGATTGCTTGTGGTTGTTTTACTTTCATTCCTTCCTCAGCTGCTGCCCAAACTCTTATAATTACGCAGTGCAAATATACACAAATGAGGAGTTCAGTACCAATAAAATACATGCATACATACATACATTAATACACCGCAAAAATAATAGTCCAGATGCATAGCATAAACTAGCAAATGGTTGTGACTATTCAGAAAACATTTTGAACTGATGACGCCGTTCTCAATTGATTGCAAGTTAACCTTTAAGAAGTTGAATTTGTAATATAATTGAATGGTTAGGCAGAGCTTTAGGGTAAAATTGGGCTTATATAAGATTTAGCTAGAAAGGGAGAAAACAGGTGGATGAAATAAAAATGCACGCGATAAAAAAGCAGAGGTAGGGACTCTCATTGCCTAAAGAGACAGTTTCTTCACCAGCCTTGGTGGGATAGAGCACAAAAGAGCCAACCATGGTGCACAGTGGAATCATCTAGAGAGCTTTACAAATGCAGTGTCCAGCTCCTTCTCACAGAGATTCCAATTCAGTGGGACTGGAGTGAATTTCAGGAAGCTAATCTGTAGCATGCACTTGCTTTTGGAATTATGCTAGATAAATAAGTATATAGTTTGTAAGACAGAGTTTTTAAGCATAAAACTTTTAAGCATATTTTCAGTATACATAAGTAGTCAGTGAGCAGAATACTTTTTAGACATAACCAGAATTCATGGTATATGTTAAGTGTAAGATAAGCAGAAACATAAGATGCATTAAGCATAAATATTAAGCCCCAAGAATGACTTTATATTCATGAGACACATAGGTTTTAAAATATATATGAGACTAAATACATAAGAGGTGCTTGATAGTCATGAGGTCTGAATTTGGCACACATTGCTGATACTTATTCTGCCTCATGTGTTCTCTGACCATAAAACACAAATAAAATCCTTGGCAGTTTGCAGGCTAATTGGCAAGCTACAGCATGGCCAGGAGTAATTGTCCCCCTGTCTATTCAAAAAGCAAGACCAGAGCGCCTTCCATCTGTGAACCCAGTTGCCCAAAATGTAATTCTGGTCCTCATGACCAGGGAAGGCTGATGTGGCAGAGAGAGAAAAACAGTGCATATGAACACTGAATACCTCAGGTTTCAGAGAGTGAGTCCTTCCTGCTTGTATGTGAGCCTAAATGTGTTAACTCACCCGCATGTTTCCCCTTGCTTCTCACTGTATGCTTTAAAATTGATTTAATAACAATGCCAATGAGTATTTTATCTGTGAACATTTCAGTTTTGTGATCTCTGAAATAGCTCATTTTGTAGCATACTTGGAGGCCACATTGCAACAACATAATTCTCTATACTCATATGACACAACCAATATTTTTTAAATGTTCCCAAGTGGTTTTAATACACACCTGGGCTTGAGAACTACTGGGACAAAGAATTTAAAGGTCTGATGGAAAATTACAGATGATGGAGGATGACTTTACATGTGAGGTTAAGCAATTTATATTCTATTATATAAGATATCTGGAGTCCATGAAGTACAAACATATTATAAAATTGTGCACCTTAAAGACTGACTTGACAGTGGTGTGCATTTGGGACCAGATGAAGCGAGAAGATTGAAACTTAGCAATGAACTGGAATAGACAAAATGAACCTGGCGAAGTAAACCTGGAATAGGAGGATAGGATCGGGATGAAAAGGAAAGAGGATATCTGGGTGACTGGATGATCTTGGGCTCCATTCAATTTCCAACTCATATCATGAGGACAGTATTAACCAGACATAAAAATCAGGTAAAGACATTATTAAAAAATAAAATACAAACCAATATCCCTTATTAACATAAATTCAAAGATCTTTAACAGAATTCTTAACAAAATATTAGCAAAAACAATCCACCAATATATAAGAAGCCTATACAAGCATGTGTGGTTTATGCTAGGAATGCTAGATTAATTTAACTCTGGAGATTTTCTGTATTCCACTTTATTATCAGTTTTCAGCCGTCCTTGCATGTTTGATAGGGTCATCAACTGTGCCAGTTTTCCCAGGACTGTCCCAAATGTAGCAGTCCTGCTTCCCAGAAACCCCAGCCCAAGGTTTAGAAAGTCCTGGTTTATTAATGATGGGGACAGAAAGTTGGGGGAGATGTACAAAACTCATACACATGTTAAAATGCATAATTACTTACTATGTATTATATTATCTATTGTTCTAGTATTGTTGTGTCCTTGGTTGTCTCTCTAAAAATTTGGTTATCCTACACCTGACCAAAAGTGGAGATGCTGCCCATGGCATTGCCCTCCCCCAGCAGTAAACTGATGTTCCTTGTTTCTTGGTGCTAGAGGTTTTTATTTTTAAATGTATTGAATTTCCAATTACAGTTGACATGCAATATTATATTAGTTTCAGGTGTACAACATAGCAACTAGACATTTATATGGCTTATGAAGTGATCACCTCAGTAAGTCTAGTATCACACTGACACATATATTGTTATTACAATATTACTGACTATACTCCCTATGTTGTACTTTATATCATCATGATTATTTTTATAACTAGCAATTTGTCCTTCTTAGTCCCTTTCACCTTTTTTATCCACTCCCCACCCCCCTCCCATCTGGAAATGATCAGTTTGTTTTCTGTATCTTATGAGTTTGTTTCTGTTTTGTTTGTTCATTTATTTTGTTTCTTAGATTCCATATATAGGTGAAATAATAGTATTTGTCTTTCTCTGTGTGACTTATTTCACTTAGCATAATACCCTCTAGGTCTATCTATGTTGTCACACATGGCAAGATTTCATTCTTCTTTATGACTGAGTAATATTCTGTTATATATATGAACTACATCTGTGAGGACAGAGCCAGGAGTGCAGTTTCCAGGCTCTTGGCCTCACATGGAAAGGTGCTGGCTCAGGTAGTAAATGGCCATCATCTATGATTGCATGGCCATCAGCTGTGGCTAGTTGGCCGTCATCTGTAACCAGTGAGCCATTGGCCACTAATATAACTACTGTGGCTATGCTAGCAGCAAATGGGGGCTAGCAAGAAGATGGAGGCTGAGATAGCAAGAGCAGATTGCAGAGACGCGGATGCCACAAGAGAGACTATAGTGGTATGACTCCCCCATCTATGGCTCCGTGGGTGTTCCTTTTTGGCCTCACCGTGTCCTGCATTCTTATGTGGGAAGCGGGACCAGAGACCCCGCAGGCTGCCTGGCACGACCTCTTCTAGGTCCATCCATGCTCTTGCCAATGGACACCTAGGTTGCTTCCACATCTTGGCTATTATAATGCTGCAGTGAACATAGGGGTGCATATATCTTTTTGAATTAGTGTTTTGGATTTCTTCAGATAAATACCCAGAGGTGGAACTTGGTACTACAATTTTTATGGGTTTCTCCGTGGTCTGGGTGCAGCCTAAGTGTTAAGAAGCCTGGTGAGCCTGGGCCTACATGCTGGGTTTATTTTTTTCCTTAGCATTTCTGCCACATATCTCTGTAGCAGCACACTGTGCCCTTATTCTGTGGTTCATCTTGGACAGGAGAGTTTTCCTTCTTCTCATCCAGTGATAGCAGACCTCTGTTTAATAGTAGAACAGGATCCTGGGCCCATGATGGTTTCTCACAAGATGATTAGATTGTGATGTGTAATAAATGCTATCGTGATAAGCCACTGAGACTTGGGTATTTGTGGCTTATTACAGAAGATAGCCTATTTTTGCCTAACTCATTTTTATTCATTATTTTTGTCTTTTTTAAATTGTTCAGTCAGTATATTATTTATGATTTTGTTGTACGAACACTAAATCTTTTAGGCATATATATATATATATGAGTGTATTTTCATTTATTATGTTTGCATCAAGATCAATCTCCCTGGTAGTCTGACCTACATGTTTTGCTTATACTAAGATTCATTCCTGTGCAAAATGCATCTCCATGGAAGACTCTAATTTTCTAAACCCTGAATTTATTATTTCTATGATATCTTGATATGACATATAAACCCCATTCTGATAATAAAGCTAGCACAATTTCTATGCTTATATCTTATTCCACTTCCCCCTTTAAGGTCTCTAAATTTAATACTTCAGTTCTCTTTGATCTCCCATCATGAAGTCTTGTTCAAGTAACCCATCTGACTTATCAGATCCTCCAGTGTTAGGTTTTCATTTCAGTGTATCAGAACCACCTGAGTATTTATTTAAAATGAAGATTAATGGTCTATACTCTAATAAATTCTTCTTCAATAGGTATGAAGTAAGACCAAATTATCTAAATTTTGGAAAACCTCCCCAAGTAGAACACTAAAAACTCTGGGGCAGTGTTTAATTCTTTTCAGTTTAACTCTTGTCCTTGAAGACTTGACCTTGAATGAATTCACCAAGAGTGGAACCAACCCATACGTGGAAAGTCTCCTGGACACTAATGGTCTATTTCTGCCTTGGTCCCCTGTTGCCATATCCTGCCCAGAATTAAGAGATTTTCCTAATTTGATGGACCAAATGAGACACACCTCAAGAGGATTGTATGCCAGAAAAATCTGATTCTCTGATTCTTCCAACAGAGAATTTTTAATAATTTTATCTAGCGTACAATGTAGGGGGCAGTTAAATTTACAAAAGTGAAGAGCTGTGCAAAGCCAATTTGAATAACTATAGTATATTATAAAGATGGTTTTGAGATTCTTTATAGAATAACTGCTTCTATCGATAAGTTTGTTAGGTGATCCTCTAGCACTGTTATATTACTAATAATTTCTCTTGCTCCTTCTAAGTCATTTTGAAGTTCTAGTGTTTTGTCAGGTGTCACCTTTTCTTTATATTCTTCTAAATTCTTGCTGGTATTCATATCGTGTATTTTCCTTAAGCAAATGCATTGTTTTAACATTTTAATTTTATTTTGTATCCTTTTTGCTATATTATTTTTTAGCCTCCCCCATGTCATTTTTTTCCTTGAGATATTTTCTTAACTTTTCATTTGCTGTCATTGAGCATCCTAAACAGAGCTATATCTGATAATTAGTCATTTCTTCAATGACATATCTCACTTAGTAGAAAGGGTTGAAAAAGGGTGCTTTCCCTTGATTTTACTTTTTAGTTGTAATGATGTATTCCATTATTTATCATTTAAACAGATGTATTAACTCAGTACTAGATTTTATATTTTCAAACTGAAAAACAAATTTAACAGTTTTTATCTCTGTTTGAAACAAATTATTTTTATTTCAGTTAGCATACTGATAAAACTTAAGAAGTATATGCAAATGTGAATAGCTCGAATAATAAATATTCAATTGACTATAACCCTATGGGAAATAGAAAAAAACAATAATTGTTTGGGTTATAAGATTTAGGGCTTAATGTTCCAAAACAAAAAAAGATATTATTTAGATTTATTTTTGTTTTCTTTAAACTTAACACAGCTGTTATTGAGATTTTAAAATGATTGTTTATTAAAAAACAAAAGAGAAGGAAATATTCAGAAGGAAGGCAAATGTTCCGTGTAGAACTACTACATAAGCTTTTTTGAAAGAATTGACTACTCAGCTCAATTTGCCCTCAAATCAATTATGATTCAATAATAGATTGAATAGACTCAACCTCTCTTCCTTTTGGTTGTAGCTTGACTAAATTGATTGTTATTTTGAGTGTCATTATAGCCTAAGCACTGAGCTTTGGGAGACACAATAAAGAGGTTCCTTTGGTATATTTAAGACAAACCTCTATTGCATCAATATATTTTTTTATCCGCACATTATTTGGTGTGCAGTGTTTTTCACATTAATAGATAAAATGATGTAATCTTAATTAGATCCATTGTACAACTTTTCAATAATAAAAAGGAATGACAAACTTAAAATTTGATTCCCTGAAGTTATTTATATATTTGATATTTGATGATTATATTTGTTAAACAGTACTTTTTCACCATTGAACTCTAAACAGTCCAAATTTTGCATTGGAAGTTATTTTAATAATAAAATAAGACTGCTAAACTTGAGATCTTGATAAAGGGAAATATGAGAATACTATACAACCAGGTAACAACAGAGATTCTATACTAATTTGAAGGTTTATGGAGGATAGTTTCACCTTTTACCTTGACAAATACACCCACCTCTAATATTTAGTACATCTGTGGGTCATTTTCCTTCTCTTCCTAGCCACAACTCTACCATATGTTGCAAGTAGTCTTTTGAACACACATGTGGATACCCAGCCACATGTCCAAACTCTTTCTACTCTCCTTCCCCCAAATACTGACAGTTCAGACTAGCCTCAGGAAATCTGATGCGGGGGAGAGGATCAAACAGAACTTATATAATAGGCTAGGAAGCTTGTTAGGACAAGAAATCTGGAGTAAAGCTGGAATGTGAGCTCCACATGGACATGCAAAGATGGGATACAATTAGAGAGGGACCAAAGTAGGTCCCAAGGGCCTAGATTAGCATCCCCAGCTGTATGGATGCAATACATGTTTTTATGTGTCTAGTATATTGCATTATGTGGAGTATCACAGGGTAGCCAATTCTAGTAAAACACAACAGAGTTCTTGTTATATGATTGCTATTCATTGCCGGATATTGAATGCCTCTGAGAAGTATCATCTCTGTAAATTTTTAACCAGAATCTTAAAAAAAACCTGCTAGCTCTTTCCTTCCTTTGTTTGGCAGTCTAGAAAACCTGTTGCTTAAATTAATATTTTCCATATTTAGTACATCAGAAATTAAAGTCCTAGAATAGAAGATAATTCCCTTAAATGCGCTCTAACCAATAAGGGATAGTCTATTTAGCACTCTTTGACTGTCTTGACAGTGTATGCAAAAACTTTGATAGTATGCAAAAACACAAAATTCTTCTTTGGATCAGGCTTTTAATTGGAAACTGAGACACAAAGAGATGTACACATTTTTTGTTCCATAGCATATCAGGCATTTCCCCAAAATTCTAATTTTATTTTTTTTTTGTAGTAGACTAATGACACAGAATTATTCTTTAACTATTTAATATTAACACAGACATATGGAGTCAAACAGATTTATGTTCAAATCTTTGCTCAATTTACCAGTTTTGAGACTTGGAACCGAGAATCAATTTCTTTATCTGAAAACAGGGACAAAAATATGATTGTTCATTGTTGTTATGATTGTTCATTGTTAATAGAAAATATACGCAGATATTTTATTTAATAGGCACTCAGTAAGTAGTATTATTATCACCCCATCATGGTTATTATTGTGACTGTTACTTTCATTATTAGAGTATTACTGTTAGACCATTAATTAGTAACTATCACCACCAGTGTTTGCATAAATTCTATGTGTAAAAACTATTTAGTCAAGTCATTATTAATAAAGTTGCTGAGGGCATACCTAAATCACAGGCCAATCCTGAATGCTCAAAACCACGTTCTCCTCAAGGCATTGCTCCTTTAAGACATTATATGATACAAGAATCAAATTTTGACATTCACCTCTAAATCTCTTTACCAGGTCATACCAGAGTTCCTGTCCCTCTTTTGTCTCACATGCTCCTAGTCAATTGCTCCACATACCCCTATCAGTTAAGCAGGGCCAGAGCCAAGACCAGGGTGAGGCTTCCTGACAACAAATGCCAGAGCTTTTAAAGGCATAGTATGTCTATAGGTTTCACTCTGGGGAGCTGGGGGTAAGATGCTGAGACGTTGGCTTATGGCAAAGCTGAATTAAATTCCAGATAGACTCTTGTACCAAGTTCTCAACTCAGTAGAAGTAGGCAGTGTGAAAGAATACAGGTGTTAAGAGTCTAGGCCTTAAAACTTGGGAGTATAAGAGCTGGGAGCACCCTCCTTCCCTTCCTCCCGAAAAAATCCCCTGAAATAATTAGGTGTTCAATTCTCCTCATTGCTTTTACTTTCAGCTCTGGTCTTTTCTTTTGTGCCATGCCTTAAAATGTACAAGATTTTCCTTTTTACTACCACCTCTATGAAATCCTTTCAATCCTCTAGATCCATGATCATAATAAATACTTCCTATGATTAATATTCTCTCATCTTGAATTTCACAATTTTCATGTTTGTCTTAATATTTATATAATCAATGATTCATTATTTCATTCATTTATCTGCCCATATTTTATTGGTATAGTACTCAGCAAAAGAGATTTGGTACCAGCACTCATGGAGGAAGAAACCCAATAAATAAATAAGCAAAAATTTAATAATAAAATATCAAATACCCGTGCACTGATATGACAGATGATCTTTGAAAATATTCATTTTAATTTGTTTATCAGAGAAAGTCTCTCTAGGGAATTGTTTTGAGCTGATACCTGAATGAAGAGAAGGACCCAGCCAACCAAATATATGCAAGAGTAAAAACCCTAAGAGAAAGAGAAAGTCAATGTGTCTGAAGCATGATGCACATGGAAAGATTGATACAAGAGGAGGTCAAGGAGAAAATCAGGAGACACATAAAGTAGTTGCTTATAGGTCATGGTTAGAATTTGGATTTTAAGTGTGATGTAAAATTATTAGAGGGTGTATATTATAAGAGTTGCAAGAGTTGATTTATGTTTGGAGAAGCTTTTGGAAAGGGGCACATTAATGAAACTAGAGAGAACAGTTTAAGGCAATTGAAGTAGACCTGGCAAGACGTGATTTTTCCTGGACTAAGATGAGAGTAGCAGAGATGAATAGGAGGGGAATTTATTGTTGTGAAGGGGAGAAAAAGGTAAAATCAAAGGTTTTTGGCTTGAGCACTTAGATGGATAATGGTACCACTTATTGAGATGGTAAACACTAGGGGAATGGGAGATTTGATAGGTGTGTGTGGAAATCAAGAGTTCTCTTTTGGATGAGATCAAGATACCTATTAGTCCAGCAGGTAAATTATGAGCATATTTTACCTTTTCTGGATAATATGTCATGGGTCGATTTATTTGTTGATTCCTTAAATTTGTTTTTATGCAGTAGATCACATGATGCTACGATCTATATAGGGCAATGACTATATTTTTAAAGTGCTCAAGCTGAATTACAATACAGCGATAGTCAAATGAATTAAAGTAATAAATGGTTTTGTTCCCAAATGAGTGGCTTCTAAATTCAGTTTATTTCTTTCAATAATTAATATAATCATATTTAAGGAAGTTATAATCAAGAAGAACCTTTCTTATGGAAACAAGCGCATGCTTTGGAAGTTTACATTAAGAGCAAATCCTTTGCCCAAACATACTTTACAGAAAGGGATTAAATAAAGGATTAAACAATAAGGGATGAAAATGGGAGTGAAGGTCCCAAACATATCTCTAAAGTATAAGATATTTAGAGATTTGGGGGCCACCATGCATACTACAAAGTGCCTACAAATATAAAAAGACCAGTTCATGATCTAGGAAAATGAAGACGTGAGTGAAACACTAACCCATGTGAAGACACAGGAATAAAAGCTTAGATCCTAAAATAAGACTTTTGAAAGCTAAGATCAGAATTATGCAACTTAAGAATTGAAATGTAAGATGAACACCTGCTCAGCCAAAGTCATATTATGGCCCTTCTCTAAGACAGTTGATCAACTCAGACATAAGCCATGTGTAGTATCACTGTTTTATGTGTGAAACAATCATTAAGGAGGTTTTGCATTTCTTTGATATATGGATGGGATAGTGGGTATGATATTTAAGGCTATTGTGATTTTCCTATGGCAATAAAGTTAGAAGAAGGTGCTTTGGAGTCAAACCAATTCAGATTTGAAGTGTAAGTTCTTCCATGGTTCCAAATTGCTTTGAGCAAATTACTTCCTTTGTGCAGTAAGGTCTACAGTGCTTGCTTTCCAGGATTTTGTGAGTTTTAAATGAGTTTCCATTTGTAAAAGGCTTTGCATAATGCCTGGTGCACAGTAAGCGCTGAAAAAAAGCATGATTTCCTAATTGTTGTTAGTGCTATTTTTCTTCTGATTGTGGCAGGGTAACAATGGGGACCTTATATATGTACTTTGCATGGCACCTCTGGGAAATTAGAGCAAATTCCTACGAGTTTTATTGGCCTGAGAAGTCCAAGATAATGAAGGAAGAATGTTATTAAAGTACAGAGGACTGACAGATACACAGGTCACAGATATCCAAGAGTAGCATTCCAGAACAAAACAAAACAAAGCTGTAAAATATTTTTCTAGGAATATTGCTTTAGTAGGAGGAGGAAAATCACTCTGAAATACGAGACATTTCAGTCTGGAGCAACTTGAACAGCAAGGAGTCACAATGAGTATATGGTTAAGGTGGAAGACATCCTCCATTTCAACTTCTTTTTTCGTAGTGAAATGTGTAAATCTATTGCCACAATATTTTCAAATTTTTATATCTTGACTTACTTAAAATTATCTTTCATTAACAACATATTATAAGAAAAAACCCATCAAGTAATTTTGCTTTATTTATAATTAGCTCAACTGTTTTGTCTCTGAACTTTATACCATTCTAGAATAAAATATAAATTTATCCATCGGAATTTTGGAGCACCATTAAAATATTATTTTCACAAGTCAAAATATTCAATACACAATTATAATATTTCAAAATTACATAGTATCATATTTTAAGCTCCCACTGTTTATTCAATTTTTATTTGCTTTTTAGGGCTACATTTACATGTCTTCCTATCTGCAAGCTTTCTTTCAGTGATTGCAATTTGCCAAAAAATTGAAAAGCTGAAGTTGTTGGACATTTTAATTGTTGATTACAGATTTTTCAAGTGATATTTGAACAATGCACAGAGAAAAATATTTAAAAATTCAAAATATTCTGTTTTGACACTAGTATTAAATTTTGAAACATTTACAAAGCAGTTCTTCAAAGTCACCATCATTTAAAAAAAAATATGTTTGTGGCATGTAGCAGAAAGAGAAACTATTTGAAACATTCTTTTGCTAATAAAGTCAACACATTAATTATTTCCTATTCCATGCATGCACAAAAATACTTGGGATCAGAAATAAGTGAATTTATTTAAGAATAATAATGATTTGATCTGAATTTTTTTTCTTTCATAACCAAGATTTTATTGGTTGTTTTGAAGATAAGTACACAGACATTTCAATTTGTACACAATTTTTAACATACGTACCAAAAACCTAAAAAGTCATCATGTAGTTGTGATTCTTTTCTAAAGTTATTCGTGACTTTCCAGCTTACAATTTGGAGGCTAATTTTCCTTAATAGAATATCAAGTACCAATATCTTCAAATGTTGATATGCTTTTACATCAAAATCCCACTAATTCACAATTTAATATCATATATACTACATACTCAAATTTTCAATCTTTCACAGCACATTAACAAAATGACTAGGAAAACTGGACTACCACGACCAAAGGTGGTACAGAGTGCACAAAATCCTGACAGGGCGAGTCAAGATCAAGGATTGTTTTTGTTTAGGAAACAAGTCTACCACAAACGGGAACAGAATTCAAAATGTTCAAGACCTATTAAATGTACAACGGACTCTAAATGGCCATTTAATATGCTCTGTATTATACGATATAAAAACTACCCCCATCTATGGAAGGTTAAGCTGACACCCAAGACATTCAAAGCTTCCCATATTCACTATCCCACTATTTTCTGGTTGTACCAAAAAATAAACAACCAGCAAATGATTTCACCTCTTAAAAAAAAGCATTTACACTTAAAAAATGGATGAGGTGGAAATTCCCTCCTTAAAAATGTGTCTAGAGCTACTAAAAAACTTGCATTTACAAAATAGTTGATAAAAATATTCCTCTGGATTGTGCAAGAAGGGAGACAGCAACCACTGATAAGACGTGGTATGATACTAATCAGACTAGGCTTCTTTCTCTCCTGCTTCATCGGAGGCTGGACTCTCCTCATTTTTAGTTTCTCCGTTTTCTGCAGGTAAATCTTCTTTAGTTTCTTGGTTAGCCACTTCGGCCTGCTTTCCCTTTGCTCCCCTTTTCCCTTTTGTTTGCACTTTTTTGTCTGCAGATTTATCCTTTCCTGACGCCTTGTTGGGCTTCGTTTCCACTTTTGCAGGAGGAGGTTTAGCTGAAAACCTCGCTGACTTCCTCTTGGGCTCCTCCTTTGCTGCCCCCTCGGTGTAGCTGACCTTCCCCTTGGGCATCGTGGCAGCGGGGCGGGCGCGGGCCGGGAGCCTGCGGGCCTCAGGGCGCTGAGCGCCTACGGGAAGCTGGGCTGCCTGGCAGCTGCCGCTCCTCCCGCGCCCCTGAATTTTAAAACTAGATTAGAGTACTATGTAATACAACTTCTGGCTATCATTTATTAAGAGCTATTATTATGGCAGCCTTGTTGAATACTATTTATCAACTTACTTGGAAATTAAAACATTATACGGTATTACTTCCAAAATCCTATATTAAAACATTGAAAAAGATTCAACAATTACTAGAAGTTCATTTTTGGATTGTGGTGTTCTAGTCCTTATTAGGCAATCTAGTCAAAAACAAGGAAATATACATAAAATTATTAGAAATGAAATTATATTTGAGAGACATCAGAGCATCAAGGTCTTGAGGGATCAAAGCTTCAAAGCAATGTGAATTCTAGAAATGATCCCGACATTTAGAGCTATTATTTCTCTTGAGACATTTGCCAAATTTTAAATAATTTCAGTCTAAATGTTGAAAGCCAGCAAATAAACCTAGTAAAGAGGATTTAGGTGGCAATGTGAAGCCAAGCAGAAATCAGAGTTCAGCGGACTTACAAAGTAAACCATTTTATAGGGATATGGAACAAACTTCAGAGTTGGGCTAGTCATAAAGGAGGAGACCTTATAAAACTCTTTTCATTTGAAACGTATAGGGGCAACTAGAAACAGATCTTTTATCACAAAGTCTGAAGTCCTGCTTTAAACTAGCTCAATTTCAAACTGGATTGATGTGAGATGTCCAAACCCTAAACAAACGAAAGAAAGAACCCTGCCAGAAAGAAAATTCTCTGAAGCAAAACAACATCATCATCAATATATTCTCAAATATTCTTATAAATTTTCAAACAATATGTCCAGCATTCAATGAAAAAATATCTAGCATGCCAGATACAAGACCAAATGTATAAACATTAAAGAAAATACAAATACAAAAAGATATTTAAGGAGATACAGATATTGGTGTTATCAAACATGGAATTTAAATAAATCTCAAGAAATGGAAATCAAGGTCTAAAATTTCAGTAGAAAATTTGAATTTGGGAGTAATACGAGGGTATCAAATATAAGCTGCAGAACCAAAAAATACACTAATCAAAATTAAGAACTCAATATTTATGTTTAATATCAGATTAAAAAGCGGACAAAATAATTAATGAATGGAAAGATAGGTCAGTGGAAAATGTGGAGAACATAGTAAAAATTAAGAAAAAGGATGCAAAACATAGAAAAGAGTATAACAGATCTATTGGGCACAATTAAAAGGTTTAACATGCATGTAATTGGAATCCAAGGTAGAAAACTAGAGTAAGAAGCAGTCTAATGGATGACCATGAAGAATTTTTCATGTTTGACCAAAAGTATCAAGCTACAAATTCCTGATGTTCTGCAAACTCCCAACAGAATAAACATAAAGAAAACTACACTTAGACATATCAACAAGTCTACTGAAAAATAAACACAAAAGAAAATCTTAAAAGTAGCAAGAAAAATAGACACATTTCTTTCAAAGAAGTGCCTATAAGAGAGACAACTGAATTCTCATCTAAAATGATAAAAGCCAGAAGACAATAGGACAACTTTTTCAAAATACTGAAAGCAAATTACTACTATCTAATTCCATACCAGTGAAAATATCCTTCAAAGATGAAGTACAATTAAAGATATGTGCAGACAAACTAAAAATAAAGTACCTTGTTGACAGCAGACCTGCATTCAAATAAAGAATGTTTTTAAGCAGAAGAAAAATGATTGCAGGTTATGTAGAGAGAGTAAGCAATGATGATTAACATAGATAAATGCAAATATTGTATAATTTTTTAAAATAATGTTTCATGGGGTTTATAACATATAGAAGATTAAAATATGTTACAACAGTGGTGTGAATGAGAGAAGCATAACCATACTTCGAAAGTAATAATGATAGTCATTTATGTTAGAACTCAATAATACATCCTTATGGATGCATACATTATAATCTTTAGACTATGCATTAAGAGAATAGTAAAATAATTTATAGTTAACAAATTAACCTAAGGGGAACATGAAATCATAAAATATTTGGTTTACCTGAAACACAAGTGCATTAGTGTCCTATTGCTATTCTAACAGATTATTACAAAATTAGAAACTTAAAATAATATAAATTTATTATCTCACAGTTCTGAAGCTCAGAAGTCCCAAATGCACCTTACTAAGCTAAAATCAAGGTATAGGCAAGACTGTGTTTCTTCTGAAGACCTAGGAGAAAATCCATTTCTTGCATTTTCCATCTTCTAGAGGCTGCCTTCATTTCTTGTCTTATATCCTTTTCTATCTTCAAAGCTAGCAATCGTTCATCTAGTCTTTTTCTCATTGTATCACAAAGCATCATCACATCTTCTCTGATTCTCCTGCCTCCTTTCATTCATAAAGATCCCTGAGATTATAGTGGGGCCAAGTGGATAATCTCTCCATTTCAAGACCCTTAACTTAATCCTACTTGCATATTCGTTTTTGTGATTCAAGGTAACATATTCATAGGTTGTAGTCACGCAACAGCTTAACCTTTTGTTTCCTTCTACCTGCCCGCATAGAAAGGAGAGTCTGTAAGACGATCCTTTCAGGGACTTTGCTAAACCTTTGTGTTTGCACCCTATGCCTCTCTGCTTGGTCCCAGAAAGATGACTGGACAGTCAATGAAGAGTAAGATTCCTCACTGAAGGAACAACTCAAGCCAGACGCAGTCGTGGGGACCAACAGGAGAACCCATGGGTTTCACAGAGGTGGGCACAGCCACCACCTTCCTCAGGCTAACGAAAGCCTCAGCCTCTGTGGCTGCATTCTTTCCCAAAGCCTGCAAGGGAAATGATTCAATGAGGTGCTCTCCATCTATTTATGTACGCATGTAGGTTTTGTCCCTTGGGGAAGTTGAGACTTATGGTCCAGCTGTCTGCTGGAAAGGGTGATTAACTCAAATCGGTTTTCTATTAAGATGTGTGAGATTCACAGACTGTGGAATAAATAATGCTAATGCCTTGTGTGAATATCAACAAAAGCCACCAGTCGGCTTGATTCTGGGCTCCAGTCTTCCATGACTGCGAGGCCCCCTGGCCTTCTGAGATTTAACTGCATCAAGTCTCTGCTTCTCTCTTTTTTGAAAAACTTAACCTAAAGCCTCCCCTTTTCGTTCCCTCACTGCCCGTGTTGCGCTGGATGCGACAATAGGTTCCAGGAATTAAGTGCATATCTTGGAGGACAGGAGGTATTGTTTTGCTGTCCACAAAAAGAAAGGAGAAAAACAAGAAAAATAGAATCTACAACAATGTACATTAAAAATTGCATTATATGTAAATGGGTTTAATACACATAGACAGAGATTGTCAGACTGGATCTTTAGGAATTTCATTGCTTAAAAGAGACACTCATTAAATATTATATATACAGCAAAAATTTGAAAGTAAAACATGTACCAATATATAAAGTGTATATTAAAATTTTGAAAGTAAAAAGAATCAGACAAAATTCACTTTAAGCAAGATTCAAAAGTGTAGCTAATGAGGTACATTTTGTAATATCCAAAGAGTCAATCCCCCATCAAGTTATAATAATTCTAAAAATTTAACATTAAATTAAATTTAAGTTAATTTTTTTCCTGATCATGATGGAATAGCTTTCCTTAGAATAAATAGTGTTCTCACTAGAAGAAACTATGAAAATCATGAAACATTTTTTTTTTTTTTTAAGAAGAAATCACTAGAAAGCAACCAAGGCAAGTTTTGAGGGTCTATGATGTTTGAGCTAGAAGTACACTGTGTAAGTCCCAAATTTACCACTGCCTTTAAAAAAAAGGGGAGGTCATTTTTCAATTCACAACAAGAGTAAAGTTCAAGTGAAAAAGGACTGTTTTACTGAGATTAGTAGAGAAAGGTTGGAGTTGAAACTGCCAAAGGATTTAAGACTTTAGGGGTAAAATATTGATAGGAGCGAGTTCAGTGAAGGGAGCTTAAAAGCCATATGCAACTCTCTTCTCAAGGCATTGACTTACTTCTAAGTTAAAAGCGCACAAAATAAAAGTTTAATAACTCCAGATAGAAACAGTGACTGGGAGAGTAAAAAGCCAGGGAAAAAGTTTAGCAGCTACAAAATACTTGAGAGGCAGACTTCGGAGTACAAATCCTGCTAACCTGGGGGGTCAGGGTAACTTGGTAAAAACCCTTGACTTTTTGTTGAAGCTTCACAAAGACCACACAGTGGAAATGAGTTGCTAGTAATAAAATCAAAGAATATATATTATCTTGATAAAAAGCTGAAATCCACCTTTAAGATGATCAAATATATATTTGGTACTTTAATACCATTTGAAAAGAGAAAATGACCCTTTTGGGAAAAATATAATGTCATCTAGGGCTTTGATTTATTTACTTTTTTCTTATTTGAAGTCTAGCATTAAATAAATAAAAAAAATACAAGCTTTCTAAAATATAGTTCTAAATAAATACAAAAAAATCCAAAAAAAAAAAAAAAGAAAAGAAAAGATGATGGAAAAGAGACTCATTAGTGATTTAGTTATTGTATTAATAGCTACCAAGAGAATAAATTTAAAATAAATTCTTGCTTTTTAAAAATAAAATTTCTCCTTTGTTGAAGAATGAAAACTACAGGATAAATATTAAACTGGAAGGGATGCTGGGAAAAACAAGCACAAACCAGGATTTATAAGCCCCCACCCCAAAAAGAAGAATGGCTGCTGTAAATGAAGCCTGAATTGGTGTCAAGTAGGAACAATGAAAAATAGAGCCTGTAGCTATTTCTTTTAGCAAAGTGCTCTGTGGGGATGAAGAAAGACATATAATCCCTGAGTAGATCTGACAAATGGGGAAGTATAAACTGGTGATCCTGAAGCCACAAGAGCCCAGTAAAATGATAAGGATGCTGAATGGATAAAGAAGAGTGATGTAGGAAGAAAAAGTATGGAAGTCAAGTTTTATAACAAGTCAATTCAGTGGAAATAAAATAGAGCAAATTTGACAATTCATAAAAGCAAGTTTAGGAAGCATCTCCCACTCCAGTTAGAAATTGAATCATGGCAGAGAAAAGGAGAGAGAGAGAGAGAGAGAGAGAGAGAGAACTAAAAGCTTGAAAAATATATAATTTACTTTATATTTTAAGACTTCAAAAATACCTTACTTTTTTTTTTCATGTTTTATATGGAATACAGTAAGCAAGCAAAAGAGAAAAGATACTCCCTTAATGAGATTCTCAAGTGATAAAAGACAGTTTTTATAATATAAAACATTATGTAAAACTATTTATATGTAGCATTTTTTCCAAATTTTCTTTAATTAATACCTAAAAATATTACTTAAAAATGGCCATATGAGAACATTTTCTTTTTCTCAGATCTGAGAAAACTATAGTACATTTCACATTCTAATTCTTATGTTTGGCCTGTATCATCTTATTGAAGTGTGTGAGTGGCTACTGACACACGGGAGAAACCTCACTCTTTGATGTAGTAATTATGGAGTGGTAAGATTTTTAGATACATTTTATGTCACTTTTTTCTTAATTTTTCTAAAATTCCTACAATTACCAATTATTGTTTTTATGATGAGAAAACTAAAAGCATAAACAGAGTATATCTTTGTTTCATTCTATTTTTTCAATTTTTATGTAATTCAGCTTTGATTTATTTGAAAAGTTAAGGACTCTTGTTAACAAGATATGCCAAATGGTAGATTGGTAGATGTATAAACATATAACACCATGCTTTCCATGTTATTTACTAATTAATGATAGCTACTGACTCTAGAGACTAAGTAAGGCAAATACAACACAATTTATGTCATGTAAAATTGTTTTTGAGATAAAAAATAATAGAGAGTTTAATCCATTTATAAATGTGATATATCTAGAGGACATATCTGCCTTTGGAAAACACATATTTTCCAATGCACTAGGCAATATCAGGTGGCATGAGGCTGAGAAGATGGGATCTCTCCAAGCCAGTCAGATTGTCTGAACTAATTCCAGTTGTTAGAAGCAGCTATTCCTCACATCTTAAAGAGAGATTTGGTAATTTCTTATTGAATTAAATCATACCTCAAGAAATGTTAATATGTCAACTAAAAAGTCAGTGGAATATTTCCCCAAACAGCAAATTTGCTACCATTTTTCTAAAAAGATAAAAGTTAAAAAATTGTAAGCATACAGTCCAATGAACAGTTATAATGATACATATGCATTGTCAAATTTTGTGATAAAACTTTATTTATAGAAGAGAATTTTAGGATTTTTCATTTGCCCTGAAATATAGTTACTATTGGGGGGGAAGGAAAGGGTATCCTCAAATCCCTAGAGAGTCCCTGAAGGAGGCAGGAGCCTCCAGTTCAAGTGACTATGAAGTCGACGGGAGTGAGAAAGGAAAGTTCTGACAGGGAGGATTGAGAATGGTAAGGGCTTGAAGGACAACTTATCAAAGGATTCAAGGGAACTATAGGGAAAATTGAAGATGGTGGAAGGATGAAGGAGGAACGGAGGTGAGGGGAAAGGAGAGGACTTAGATAAGCCAGTTTGGGGAGATCTTAAGTTTCTAAAAGGAGCCAATGAAGTTCCAAATTATCTTTCATAGAATCATGCCAACAAAAAAGGAAGCAGACAGAGTTATTGTCCTAGCGGTGGAGTACATACTGCAGGGGTTTGAGAAGGGAAGTTTCACTTCATTGAGAAGCTTCCATGTTATTAACTAACCACAAACAAGAAGCCACTCTAACTCAGTCTCTGCACGTTGCAAATAGAAAGAACTCGCAATAGAGCCAGGAATTTCCCCCTCAAGCTTCAGGAAGTAAATCCCTACTCCAAAAGAGCCAAGAAGGCTTTCATTAAGACAGATCCTTGTTCAGACAGTAACCTTTTAACTAAAGAAGCATGGAATTCTAACCTGGCCTCAGAGAGTATACTCAGAATCTTAAGAATCAGAATTTGTGCTTCAATAACCTGTCATCCAGAGCACTAGGCCGGATGAGAAGCTGGACTCTTCAGTGGATCCCCAATTAATCAGTCAGGGAGAGAAAGACAAAGGCTTCAAAGGTGGGCAACTGGGGTCCTGAGTGAGAGGTCCAGGATTCCAGTGGTGAATCTGACCCTGTCCAAGTTATGGGCACTATACTGTTAAAGAAAAAAATTATCCTGACACTTGTGAAAATGGTAAGGAAGACTTTATTCAAGCTTATTCTAATAGAGGTGTTACAACAAGGGAGAGAAATCTGGCTTATCTCCAAATACAAGGACAAGTAGGGATTTATAACCAAGTAACAGGATGGGGCGCAGGGGAGGGGTTAGTGAATAGAAATTACTAAAGTGTAGGGGAATTATTTTTATACTGACCAAAAAGGATTCTTGATAAAGGTAGGCCAAAGACTGAGACGTCAAAGGTTGGGGACAAAGAACTTAATCAGATATCAAGGGTGGGATGATTCTTGCTAAACTGACTTAGCAGGCTTCTTTGCTAAAACTAAGCTAGGCAGGTGGAAGATAGATAGGGGTTGAGGTCAAGATGTAGTTGAGACAGGTCTCATAAGGACATGAATAAAGTTTTTTCAAGGAGAGTCTTTGTCAAACTCAATTAATGGTGAATGGTTGGATGGATATATGGGTGGATGAATAAAAAAAAATTCTAGAAAACATTGGTAAATAACTCCATTAGCCTGTTGGAGAGAAAACAAAAAAGAAAATGAAAAATCTTATTATTTAAAGCTGACTTGTTGGCATAAAATGTTCCTATTTCATTTACCAAAAATAATTATTAAGCCAGACAAATATGAAATGTCACCCACACATTTTCTGTCAAGAAAAAATTCCTATCAGAGCCCTGTGAAACACTATAATTAGAGAGGCTATACCTCTGAGCACAATGAAATTAAAGATTGCAGCCTTGGGAACATAAACATTTTTTGAATCTCATTATCATAGTAAAATTTTAAAATAATTAATAAAAACTACCCATTAGTTATAATGTGTCATTCAGGATTCTATAGTTTAACTATGTTCTAATCTGAGGTGTTGTCTTGTGCCCAATAAAGTAGCTTTTACTCATTTCCTTGGTTTGGATTTATTGCTTCTCCACAGCCTCTTTTTGTCCCTACTAAAAAGGAAGGAAGGAAGGAAGGAAGGAAGGAAGGAAGGAAGGAAGGAAGGAAGGAAGGAAGGAAGGAAGGAAGGAAGGAAGGAAGGAAGGAAGGAAGGAAGGAAGGAAGGAAGGAAGGAAGGAAGGAAGGAAGGAAGGAAGGAGAAAGAAACAAAGAAAGAAAGAAAGGAGAAAATTAGAAAAGAAAGAAATACTTTCAAAAGTCAAAAGAAATTCAGATTTCTTTCAAAAAGGAAGAAGAAAAAGAAACAAAGTGGGGGTTGGAAAGGGAGAGAGAGAGAGAGAGAGAGAGAGAGGAAGAAAGAAAGAAAAAACATCCAAACTCCTTTCAAAACTCAGAAAACTTCATTTTCCTTCTACAACATATGGCTTCTCTCTGGCAGTCATAATATGATAATAAAATTATTTTAATGACCTGCTGGAAGTAGCTGATTGGAGTTGCCATTCCAATTATTTGTTTCCATAGTCACCCCTTTTAGCTCATTCATAAAAATTGATTTCTTTTAACAGCCACTTATCCATTTATACCTACCAATTTTTACCCAATCTGTTTTTTCCAACTTCCCGTCTCTTCAATTAGACACTACTGCATACAGAGCATTCTGAAAGAGCTTGCGGCAGTGGCATGATTCACCAGAAGAATCCTCATGCAGTTTACTTTCAGGTTCCACTTTCTCAGATGTCTGAAGATGAATTTGAAGAGGATACAGTCTAATCTGGGAGTCTTAGGTTCAAAAAGTTTTATAATAGAAATGACAAGTGTTCCCACTTCCAGTGTC
Source organism: Rhinolophus sinicus (assembly GCF_057876585.1). Classification (NCBI taxonomy): domain Eukaryota; kingdom Metazoa; phylum Chordata; class Mammalia; order Chiroptera; family Rhinolophidae; genus Rhinolophus; species Rhinolophus sinicus. The sequence continues at coordinate 70,759,047 of NC_142502.1, read as the reverse complement.
CTTAGCTCTGCATTTGTAATGTAAGGAAAAGATAAGCTTCTGTCTAGTAGCTCAAAAACACTTAAGGGAAGCTATTCATGTAGGACAGATGGCTTATTTACAGTTCTACTCTCAACAAAGAAAATAATAATTAATAATAATTAGCTAAGGTCATGTACTGCTAAACTTCCGAATTAAGAAAAATAAGACTCTATCTACCAGATTATCAGAAAGAGTATAAGGAAAATAAGGGAAACAGAAGAAAAATTTGACCTCATGAAAGTGCAGCGTATTTGCAGCATGAAGATACATGTAAGAATGGTGGCTTAGTGAAGGGAACTCTGAAATCAGGTAAGGATCCTGAAACTCCTGAATCACTTCCTAAATTAGGTGATAGGCGGTCAGGGGGTAATTTGGCTATAGAGTTATTAACCAATCCTTAATATTTGAATTAATTTAATGCATCCTCCCACAGTAAGTGAAGATATATACAGACATGACTTTGGCACTAGGTGTTAGGTAACAATGTTCTGAGACCTTGGGATATTTACTTGGAGGGGTTTTGTATTCAATCCAAGAGCTATTAATGATTATTTTTACAAATATGACACAGTTACTTATAAAAATCAACTAAATCACAACAGTTATTCATAAATACTAAACGAATTAATCTACCCACTCAATAATTCAACAAACAGACTGAACTTCTCTTTGTTTCTAGAAACTGTGACAAGGTACTACAGTTGAGGCAAAGCCATGACACTTGCACAAATGTTATACTAAAGAGAGATTTGCAATTCTATTGCTGTCCTAAAACAGCTGTTGAAGGAACAGCAAAAAGGCCACTGGGCTGAAATGTCTTTGTCAGACTTTTAAGCATATGAATTGGGCCATGTGTCCAGATAGGTGGGGGAAAAAAAAAAAAAGCAACTTCCTGAGAAAAGCAAGAAGTGTCAATAGAACATGGCAATGGCATGAGATTAGAATCTCTCATTTTGGTCCTGTATCTTTGTCAATCTTTGAATGTAGAGTTAAGGGTTGTTAACCACATGAAGTCCTACTAGAGAACTCAGCTCCAAGCAATCTGGCTGCAGGCCCATTTTATGACTTAGTTGGCAAACTTTGCCAACGGCTGAAATATGTGTGGCTAGTTTCCTTTGTGATTATTAGAAGGGACCCCCAAAGTTTTTATTAAAACTTTAGTGAGAGGGAGGAGGCACAGAAGAAATTAGGTTCTGGAGAATCATAGCATCCCAGGGGCAGAGAGGAGGAATTCAACAATTCCTAACTAACTAGTATTCAGATTGGAATTTATTCAATAAGAGGTAGTAGATACTATTTAAACAAATGGGGTATGGGACTATGTAAAGAAACTATTATAGATGGAAATATTATAGGTATAGAATTGGCTAGCTCATGGCCATGTAAATTTGCCACTCCCCCACCCCCAATAAAATGACAGAATAGAAAGGTAAATCTAATGTATTTAAACAGACATGCATCATTGTTCCTCCTAGAAAAGAGAAGAGGTATTAAATGCTATTCTGGTATCCACTTGCTTTGAACAAAACACAATAAAATGCTAAATATCATAGTCTATGGCCCTGATCTACACTATTCCCACTTGAAAGTAAGAGGTATAAACAAAATGTTAATGTTTTAACCTGAAGATTAGGCTAAAAATTTAATAATTATATATACTCATAACGCAATGCAATGTGCCATTTAAGGTACATTGGTAACCATCCATTGATTGAAAGAGATATCTGTGTCAGCGATTTCAAATTTGTTTTGAGTAACTTCTTACTGCTTCTCAGGTTTTACCTGTACAAAACAATAAAGAGATGCAAAATATCGATGTATACTTTTACTTGAAAAACAGTTTAGAAATGTTTATTGTCTTCACTTTTTGTCAAGAACAATTTATTAACCAATGATTTGAGGCATTGTTAGAAAAATATAAATTTGTACAGTTAGGCTATTAAACTTTAAAAATATTGTTTAGAGATATAAAGTTTCAAATTACTCTTGATAGAAGAAACATATTTGAGTTATTCATATTTCACAATATGAATACAAGGGAGAAAATATTTTGCAAGATTAAGTATTTTTAAAACATAAGATAATCAAATTAAAGATGAAAACATAAGATAATATAAGCCATATTCAAAACTACAGATATTGGACATGATTCATGTATCTACTATAAAAGACGAATCTAAATCCTTTTGAGAAATAAATAGAAGAGCTAAATTTTTGGAATAATAGAAACAGAGAAAAATGTCATAAATAAATGACAAAATCTGAACTAGCTGATAAAAAAAATCTACTAAATAATAAGACCAAAGAAATTTTAACATTAAGGAACAAGTATCATTCCTCAAGATCTAGAACAATTTCTGGCACATAATAGGCACTCAATCAATTTCACATGTGAATGGAGAGATGACAGCTGTAATATGCATTCAAAATTTATGACAGCATGGGAGATTTTAAATGTTGCTACTTCATTTTCTTAATGGTAATCTTTTAATAAGCTATAATTTACTTGTCTAAAGTTGATGATCATATCATTAAATCCTCAAATTTCTAGTTGTGGGAAATATTTTTTGTAAGAAGTGATACACTATTTTTGTTTACATAATTTTTCAGCCTGTGGTCACATAGTAAAGTGTAAAGTGCTCTGAAAATATATATTTAAAAATTTATTAACCAAATCTTCTACTTCTGAGACTCCTAATTCATAGCATGCCTTTGAAGAGTAGATATTTCCAAAATGGAAACAAAATTTCAAATGCTTAATTCAATAAGTGTGTGTTTGTGACAGTAGATGACTCTAACTAACTGAATTAAGCATTTGAAATTTTGTTTCCATTTTGGAAATACCTATTCTTCAAAGGCATTTTATGAAGTAGGAGTCCCTGAAGTAGGAGATTCAGTCAATACATTTTTAAATATATATTTGCCCTTGTTCTGATACTTCACCCAATTTAGCCATGATATATTTACTATTGGAATATTCATTCTGGTTAAAAAAATTCTAAAAATGGTTTAATACTATTCCCAGTTTTCTTCTGTAGTTATCATTAGGAAATTTTTTTCCATTAGGAAGATAACTGACTATTGGTTAGAAAAAAATAACGTGTACAGAATTTATGACTACATGACCTTGACTTTGCTCCAATAATTCAAACCCAATATTTATAGTATACCTTCTAGTATTCTAATATTTATGGTATAAACCTCATAATAACCTCAAATGCAACATCATTGGAATCTGAAGACCATGATTACAAAAAATATGTATTATTAGATGTCAGTTAACAATCTGCCATTTCTGCTGAATACCATCATCCTTTTTTAAATGCAATGTTTTAATAGAGAATTGCTACATATTTACAATTTTTCAACCAATTATTTCATTTTTAAGTCACTATCCTGAAATGATATATGGAAACATTACACAAGGGGATGTTGTGACACTGCTTTGGTTAGAGATTTGCTGCCCTTCTGTACCTGTTTGAAAAGACTAGGACTTAAAGGGGAGACTGAAGTATCACCATAAATAAAGATAAAATAATAGAAAATCAATTATTTATATTATTACTCATGCAGCTCAAGGTGACAGCAATTATTGTCATAAATAAATATGGATAAAATATATTCCTAGGTCATGTTACATTGGAGTTTGATTTTCCTCTCACGAGCACAGTCTTTTTTTTTTTTAATCTAATAAAACTGGCCTTAAAAGTGACCTTAGTTATAAGTACTCTAGAGTTAAAGACAAATTTATACTTAAGGGAAGTAAATGTGGTTTTACTTTTTGGATACATACAAGAGTTGTATATTTTAAATGGACATGTTAAAGAAGTTTAATACTACAATCTGGGACAAATTAAATACATTTTGTTTCTGGTATTTGGAATCACTTTCTGTATTTCATGATTTAAAAGAAGTAAGAGCCCTTTGCAAATAGTGCCTCCAGCATTTCATATCCAAGTTTATCTGTCCACCCATTAGTACCTTACAGACAATAGTGAGTACTTCGAAGCAGAACCACATTTCTGAGTTGCATTTCCTATGTAAACTCCAAGGAGCTTGAAAGGCACTGCAGATATTCTCCACAGTCCAGATTAATCTTCATGCCTGCCTTTTGGCATATGTCAAAAGCAACTGTTTTTCAAAAAATTATTTATAATATTAAATTGAGAACAATATATCAAAAGATTTATGTCATTTTCTGTAAGTTAACAGAAAATGTGAAACGTTCTCTCTGATGGCTTGAGGAAAGAATCCTTCTTTACCTCTTCCTAACTTCTGGTGTTTTCCAGCAATCCTTGGAAGTCCTTGGTTTGTAGCTATATAACTCTAATCTCTGCCTCTGTCACCACATGACTATCTTCTCTGTGTCTCAGATGTCCTCTTCGTATAAAAACACCAGTCATATTGGATTAAAGACCCACACTACTCCAGTATGACCTTATGACTAATTAGATCTGCATTGCCTCTATTTTCAAATAAGATGATATTCTGGGCCACTGGAGGTTTGGACTGCAAATATATATAGTTTTTTTGTATATATATGTTTATATTTGAAATTCAAATATATATATATATATTTATTAAAAAGTAGAGATCTGTCGATAAAGCAAAAAGTCATTCAAACCATTTTATGTCATAAACAATTGCTGAAATGGAAATCTATTTCTGGTGTCAGGCAGAGAGGATTAATTATTACATATTATTACATATATACATACGTACATATATATGTATATATGTGTGTATATATATATATATACATTTTTTTTTTTTTTTGAGGCGACACAATTCTACCCACAACAAATAGTAACATCATTTGGAACCAAGAACTCACCAAATCCTGTCTGGTCAATCATTATTCCTTACAGTGGAGTGCCCCCCTCCAATGATATGTATGGAAGTAGACTTAGACAGTGGGGATATGTGAATCATTTTATTTGAAGCCAGGCCAAGCCAGCACATCCTGTCCAGCTGCAGTCTTCTATAGCAATCTGCCCTGGAGGGTGTGATTTAAGTCGAAGTCTCAGGCAAGGCGTCTACATTCCCCCACATTCCAAATTCCCATCTGGTATACATACTAATCCTGGCTAGTTACACTGCAGAAAGAACTTAGAGAAAGGAAGGAGGGTTTATTTGTCAACTCTAAAATGAGCAGTATAATGTACATTGAGACTCATAGCTTTTGCTATTTTTCTTTTTACATATTTTGCTTCTATTTTGACCTCTCTCTGATGGCTATTCTCTAGCTACTACCACACCTTTCAAATGTTTTGAGGTTTCCCTGTAAAAAGGGAGATCAAGAAGTGTTAAAGGCCATCAACAACTTTCTCCTTGATTAATCACACACACACACACACACACACACACACACACAAATAGCATTGAAAAAAACTAAAGCTCTGTACATGAAGTGAAAAGTCATTCAAGCCATTTTATGTCACAAACAATTGCTCAAATGGAAATCTATTTCTGATGTAAGGCCAGGAGGGTAGTCAATTCCATGGAGTTGCTTGCCTGTGCTAACTGACCTAAGTCTGGTGCTCTTTCATTCATATTTTATTCATTCTCACTGTTTCTTGTGTCTTTTCTCCATTGGCAATCATCGCATGTAGGCATAACCAAGTGAACAACAGTTCGCAGCCTATGAATATAAAAGTATCACACAAACAAACACCCAAGTAGTTTTGTTTGGAATCCTAGCCCTCTGCCTAGCACATTTTTTCAGGGAAGTACATTTTCCCTGCCATTCCCAGGAGCCCATCGGATTGCTTACTTGTGTTCCCAGGTAATCTAGCCCTTCTCCCCCAGCAGTTTAGTTATTACCTTTAAGAAGCTCTAAGTGGGACGGGATTTCCTTGCAAGTCATCAAAGATACTCTGCCAGTCTGCAGTCCTGCTCCATTGGTTATTGTCAATCTCCTGCTCATAGGTTATTGAATATACCATTGATAGTCATACCACCTTCAGTCTTCTGTCTGACCTGATTCCTGTTTTCTATTTATCTGGTTAAAAAAATTCTGTCTCACATAACCACCTCTTTCATAAGGTGTTCCCAGATCTTTGGGAGCCTCTGTAACAAACTTATTTTTCCCAAAGCTATCCACTTTCAAGAGGTTTCAGAAATGGTCTGGCAGATGGGAAGTATAGTTGGGTGAAGGAATGGTCACTCAATTATACACAGGAGACTCGCCCTGTATCTAATTGTACCGTCCAAAATCTAGGCTCTAATTCTCAGTCCAGTCCACTGTGTCAGACTCGTTTTAGTTCTGATGATTTTTCTTTCAGAATACCCCCACTTTCATGATTGTTCCTGGTTTCCTCTTTTCATTATAGATAGAATTTTTGTTGTTCTTAATTCTCATAGTGTTCATTTTATTTTCCCCAAGGGAAGCATTCAGATTTTCTTTCTTTACAACTCAGTTTCACATATCCTCTGTGCCCTCGCTTTCTCACCATAAATGACTAAGTTTAATCAAATGATTGCTACATGAAACAGCATGCTGGAAGAGAATGAATATCATTTTAGGAGGCAGATCAAGCTTCTAATCCTAACTTTGTCCAGAGCTGAATTTCTAGCTGCAGAAATCTAATGTTCTGAGACTCTCCTCTGCTAACTGAGAGGGTGGAACTAACAGATATCTAAAGTCGCTAAATAAATGCAGTTTGGGTTTATATTATGGAACCATATCATCTTAAATTTTTTCTTGAATTCCATGCTGTTGTGTCCTCTCTTTTACGTTGGCTGGGTTGCTTGGGCTTCATTGGTCATTTTGCATCAGAGTTCTTAATTTATTTGGTCAACTTCATTGTTGAGTTACATGGATTGGGGAAGTTACAGCACTCAGTAATTTTAACCATAAATGAAAATAGGCATAAAGAAAATCCAATGTAATAGCCAGATTTTAGTTAATTAATTAGTAAGGAAAATACAGCTAACAATACATATGAACATAATTCAATAAATAGTATAAATGGTTTTCTTCAAGAATAAATATTTGGTAATACATTGGTTTTTGCCCCCTTTTTCCTTGTGGGCTGGGATCAGCACTATATGCTTTATATTTTTTGTATTGAATACATTATTCCTATTTACCACACCTAAGTTCTCTCATGGAGAAATAAATCAAATCTGAGATCTGCAGAAACATATGTGAGTGTCAGGGTAGTAGGAAGAGAGAAAAGGCAGTCATGGCTGTGTCGATTCCTCATTGTCTTGAGTTAGCATGTCTTTCTGTGCAATGTCTTTCTGCTTAAAAAAACAAAAACAAACTCTGTTCTCCTTTAGATTCTTTTTTTTTTTTTGGGGGGGGGCGGTACTATTGGGGAACACTGTGTTACTCCAGAGACCATCAGCTCCAAGTCATTGTCCTTCAACCTAATTGTGGAGAGCACAGCTCAGCTCCAAGTTCAGTCGCCATTTTCAATCTTTAGTTGCAGGGGGCAAAGCCCACAATCCCATGCGGGAATTGAACCAACAACCTTACTGTTGAGAGCTCGTGCTCTAACCAACTGAGCCATCCGGCTGCCCTAGATTCTTTTTAAGTGTACCAATCTGAAATGGGAAGATTGGAGAGTCACCCCAATCCTAGCTTAAGAAAGGCTGGAGTGATCTTTGTCTTATATGTAGAGACATTTGAATAATCACCACAGAGAGCTCCTCAACATGTGTTCTCTTTGAGAGACTGGGTCATTAGAGACATTTGGCACCTTGTATATAACAAAATCTCAGAGAATCAGTTTAAGTTACTATACCAGATGTCATGTCTCATCCCATTACTTATTTGAAGAATTTCTCTACCATCTTAACTTCAAAAGTTTCAACCTATGGTAAATATTGTTCAGAAATATCTGATCCTTAGATGGTAATATCTGTTTGTTTTGTTTACTTTACTTTGAAGTCTTCTTAGTATCAGATGTAGCCTAACGTTTGTTTCATCTTGTTTTTAAACCACTTGAATAGTTTATTTAATTTTTGTCCTTTTCAAACAATAATCATGTGTCTGTCACCCTGGTCTGGGCAATATCCTATTGTAACTGTCTCTGAACTCCCTGAACTCTGGCCAGCCTGTTCTGATACTTTCTCCAAAGGTCTAATTACTGAAGATAATTTCCTTTTGTCTGTGATAATACTTTCATAATTACAGTTATAAATGAAAGGACAGAACAAAGCCCTTCTCAACTAAAACCTCACAGATTTTATTATCTTCAATCAAATTCAATTTTGCTGCCACTGCTTTTCACACCCTAGGCCACACAAATGAGGCTCAGTGGTTCTGAGTCCCTGTTTTGATCTCTCTTACCTAAGGCAGATGGTATTTTTCGGCAATTCTTCCTTCCTAGGAAGCAAGATGCTACACTGGTGACAGACAGTCATACATCTAATGGTAGACCAAACGATTGTTGGAATGCCAAACCTAAATGGTTGAATGGCCTGCAAAGAAATGTCATTTCTGTACAGGCTGACAGAATGATTTTTGATCAAGTCATACTCTCCTAAATTCTATCCTCTCTTGTGACTACTTCAGACAGAAGTGCCCTGGATTAGAACATTAATTGCTGAAAGGGCTTCCAAAAAATTTTTGTGAAGACAGAAATCATAAAATGTTATGGCTTTGACTGTTTTATTAAACATCTCTATGACAAATTTTCTAACGCTATGAAAAAAAATCATTGACCTATTCTGAAGAGAATAGTGTGAAAATTGATGATTGTAAAAAGTTTTGAAAATGTTAAACTAAGAGTCTTTATGGAGAGAAATCATATCAAACGCCCAAAATTTAAAGCAGCCTCTGTTATAATTCAAAAAATGCAGAGTCCACGTTTCTGGTAGTACTGTCAGCCCTGGAATTTAGGTTGATGAAAGAACAATGAACTGGTTTAAGGAAAAAAGCAAAATTCCTAAAAAAAAAAAAAAAGAACATACACCTAATCGCCACTACTTAACTAGTTTTGTAAACGATGAATTTCTCCATATATTTCTAATTCTAGCCTCTAAAAGAATCTCTTAAAGTCTTTATAAATATAAGTTGTTATAAACATAAAAATATAGCCCAAATAGCCAACAAACATTTTTTAGGAGTTTATTATCTTACTAGTTTTGCAGTAGGTACACACAGGAGTATTTATATATGGAAATTGTGTTATAGTTAGTAAACGGAAAATTAAGTTGTAAATGGTTTTCCAAAAACATTTTCTACTCTGAACCTTTGTAACATTTTGTAATAGTATCTCCCTTTAGATTCCAAGCAAATATTTCAGCTTCCTGATGCCAGAGCATTATTTCTTCATTCAGTTAGTAGGTTTTTAAAAAAGTTACCGAGTACCTGTTACATATGTATTAGGAATCATGAAAAGAATGGAAGAGGCAGATAGGAATGAATGATGCTCTATGTCTTGAATCTTATTGGAAAATCAGACACAGGCCCAAATATCCATGAAAAAAAGATACATAATTTAACATAATTATAAAGGCAGCTTGTTGAGGGCACAGTTCAGGGCACAGTTGAATTAATACTGTTAATTAGTTAATAAGGAATCCAGGCAGGCCACCTTGTTGAGCCCTTGGGTGCTTTATGTGGAAGACTTGTGACAAAGGACAGTATCAGCCCCCCAGATGGTAATTGTATATCGGTTTTCAATCAGAAAATATATTTAATACAATCTGCTATGAACAGAAATATACTGTGGGGCTAAAAGGTAAACTAATTATTTTCAACATTACAAAATTCTATACTATGAGAGAACCTGAAAGCAAAATATTTAGAGATATAGATATTTCCCATTTAGTGCATATCCAGGGGACATAAGCAACAAAACATATCAATAACATTTGCCATTGAGACCATGATTCAAACTTAATTGTCCAGTTCATGTATCTGATTACTGGACTTAGAATCAAGAAGTTAATTTGGATGTTAAAAAATTTAACATTGAGAAAAAACATTCAGTGAGTTGATGTAGAGCCACTTCTTCCTCCCTTTTATGACATTGTTAATTGTGTAAAGTTATTAGTCTTTGCATCTGTAGTTCCTTAAACTTGACTTTAAAAAAGCAATCTTTATCAAGAGTATTTTTAAAGAAGCTTTTATTCCCTTCCAAATACATGCTGCTGAATACCTGTTACAGATGTCTTAATTCTCCAGGATTAACTCTTACCGTTTTTGCTGGGCCCTGAGTCTGCTGTCTCTGCACCTGCTACTGGGATTCTGTTTCTGACTCTGTATCTGTCAGAGGCTATTTCAGTGAGGAAGTGTAGTCTTTTAAGTGGTAAGTTTTCTTCTTCTCCTCTTTCTCCTCTTCCTCCCCCCCTCCTCCTTCTTCTTCATCTTCTTTGTTCAGAAATATTTTAACTTCACAAATACAGACTTTTGACTATAGTGCAAATGATCACATACAACCAAATCCTTAGGACTAGGTATGCTTAAATGAGATGTTCTTCAGGTGATATTTCATTAACTTTAAAGCAACAGGTACTGGTACTGGTAAAAGTGACTGATGATTTTGTGTGTGAAAAGTGAAAATTGGGTGAAAATTTTTGGAAAGTTGCTCTTGACAGAGACCAAATGGTGCTAAAACTCTAATTATATATATTTTTACATATCATTATAAGCCACTGCCAGTGTCTTTGTGCTGCTGTCTCAGCTCTAACAAATTAATAAATATTTAAAACTAATGTCCATATTCCACATTTCTGTTGGCTTAACAGAAGCCAACAAATGTTAGTGAAATATTTCACTATAATATATAATCAAGGAGTTACTTTTGTAACACATGGGATGTTTAATTACTATATTTATTATGATGGTGAACTGACATTCTCAGTAGAAGCCTTGTGATAGTTTCTCAAGGATCTCCTCTGGTTGTAAACAAAGGATTTCTTTCTTGGAGTCTAAGATGAATATAGATCTCCCTAATGAGTAAAAACTTGCTATAATTTCAATATGAAGAACATCACCAGGATGTAAGCTCTGGACATCAGGGAACATACTTGTTTGGCTCACCACTGAATCCCTAGTACTTAGAACAGTGTCCAACTCATAGCAGCTGCTAAGTTAATATTTGTTGACTATTTAACAAGTGAAAGTCAAATGTTTCCATAACTGAATAAGTCTAAGAGTGATATTGTTTAACTTTTTCACACAGAGAATCAAATAAACTGTAGCCAATATGGGTTTGGTTCTCACACATATTTGGTGTGCATAAATTATGAATGATAGAATGGGGATACATTGAGACACAATATAAAATAGCCCTTGCCTCATGTTGTTGAAATTTTAGTATAGGAGACAGACTATGAAGACAAAGATAAAAAACAGGGCAGGTCAAGAAAGTGATGGGAGGTGTTTTATATACAGTGTTTAAGAATGACTCTGGGAAATGATGAACTTAAAAAACAACAACAACAACAACAACAAAAACACTTGTATTAAGTGAAGAAGCAATATGTGAAAACATGGGGAGAGATCACAAATAGGGAAGAGAACGCAAAGCACCAAGGGTAAAAATAATCTTGGCAAATCCAAAGAACAAAAAGTGTACTAGTATGGATAGAATGGACTGAACCAAAAAAGGAGAGAGGTCGAAGATGACTTCAGAAAGCAAGCCAGAGAGATTATCAACAACTTTTTGGTTTTGAACACAGGAATAATGTAATATCATTTTTTAAATATGTGAGAACCAGGTATCTATATGGACACAAAAACAATGGTAGAGGATGGACGTGAAAGGAACAAGATATTTGGAGTCCATAGATAAGCCCTAAGATGAGCCTTACATCTGAAATCAAAGTATAAGACAAAATGAAGCTTCAGGAACCCAACCTTAGAATGAAGTGGTATTTGGAATTTAGCAGGTGTTTCAATCCACTTAAGGCACTTATAGGACTACTAGTAGTGAAAAAAGGCATAGCTCTCTGTAGCTCTGTGTTTCTAATTCTCTGAACTTAAATTCTTATTTGTGTGTTGCAATAATCTCTCTATCACAGCCAATAGATACTCAAAGGATTCTTGTGTTGAATCTTCTGGGACTCCAGTAGTTGGAAATGAAAGGGAAAATTGATCTTGTGATATTGAGAATGTGCACTGCTGTCAGGATACAGGCATATGAATAGTTCATCTGATAACTTCGTTACTGCTCCAAACTTTCAATTAGGTTTTGCTTCACTCTATGATTGGAATCACCACTGCAACATTAGCTGCCTAGATAAAGAATAATGAGCTGTCTGCAGAGTTGATCCACAGGGATCTCTTTAATCTTATTTTCCTGACTCGGTCTATACAGACCTCTGCCACAATGCAATTAAAATCATTAAATAACATATACCAGGAAAAATAAAGGGGCACACACTGCACATGCAGATTTTCAACAAAAAGCAGCATGAGTATCAAGTGTTTTGGATTCTTTCCCAGCTCAGTAATGATTAGTGAAGTCATGTGTAGAAAATATTTGCAGTGTGCAAAATTTCTGAAGTTGTTGCTAAATCAAGAATGAATGCAAACAATGTGTGGTTTGTAAAGCTTTAATTAGTTCAACGAAAAGGATGACTATTTGTGCAGCTATGACAGGACGTCTGAATGAATGCTATTAAATTGTGATAGACCAATCCTGTTATATCATTAAATAAATTATCTGAGTCAATAAAATTTAGAAAAATGGAGGCTTAAAATTAGAATTGCAGCATTCAATAATTCAATTCTGCAATAATTGAGTAGATTCTTTGTATAAAACCCATTCCTAGTTGATACATGGATTATTTATATGTTGATTTTGGATAAAGTGGTATTTTTTATTAATATATCACTATTGATCTTGGGAATGACATAGCCCTGGGCCAGTGCTGCTAACATGCAAAGCTAGTTTTATGCAACATATTTAATTTGACACAATCTGTCTAAATAATTCCCCATTCTAGTCAGCTCCTGCCACATGACTGAAGAGCACTTTAGAAAATATTTCTAAGGCAAGACAGACATGAAAAAGACATATGAGTGACATTGAAGATTTTGATCAATGAAAAAACGTATTAAAATGGAGACTGTTATGAAAATGTAATTTCAAAAATTAATTTGAAGTCTAACATAATTATAAACAAAATTTTAATAGGATTTTAAAATTAAACTTGTCAAGGTATTTCAATTGTTCATATAAAAGAATAAATGAACAAGAAGGGCCTTCCAAAATGTCGAGAAACAAAAATAATCAGTGAGGTCATGCCCTCCCAAGGATTACATATATTACACATATTATGATTATAAGATGCAGTTGAGATGTCATTGCAACAGAATAGAAGGAAAAATAATCCTTTCATTGCAATAAGTAAAATAAGATAAGTTTGTATCACAAATCAGTGAAAAAACAATTAGACTAACACTAAATAATTTTTGGCAAAAATATAATCAAATCTTTACTCCCATAACTTAACAACTTTTTTCATATTTAATGGCTTAAATGTACAAAAATAAACTCATTAAAATTAAAGATATATGTGAATATATATCTGCTCTCAGGATAGGAAAAAATATTGTAAGCATTATTGCCATGGAGTAAATTCTCTGCTAATTAATTTGCAAATTTAATTGCCCAGAAATTTATTTATTTACTTATTTATTTTGAAATTGACTAATGATCCAAAATATATATGGAAAAATAAAGGTCTTTGAAGATCTAAGACAATTTTGAAAATGAACACCTAAGAGCTAGGGAAAGAGGCTTGCTATTCTAGATACTGTGTTTCCCTGAAAATAAGACCTAGCTGGACCATCAGCTCTAATGTGTCTTTTGGAGCAAAAATTAATATAAGACCTGGTATTATATTATATTATATTATATTATATTATATTATATTATATTATATTATATTATATTATATAGACCCAGTCTTAAGTTATAGTAATATAAGACCGGGTCTTATATTAATTTTTGCTCCAAAAGAGTCATTAGAGCTGATGGTCCGGGTAGGTCTCATTTTCAGGGAAACACAGCATTATAAAGCAAAAATAATTAAAACAGCGTTGTATTAACACCTGTGCTAACAAATGGCCAGAAAAGTATAGAATGGTATCACAAATGGGTAGAAAATATTGACTATATTAGCATATGGTATCAAGAAAATTAGCTTATGATCTGAAGAAAGATAAAATTTAACATATATATATATATATATATATATATATATATGTATTAGAGTTCTAAAAATGAAAGTAAAACTATTAGAAAAACAAAATATAAGAGAATATCTTGTTACCTACATGTAGGGGACTATTTCTTAAGACCTCCAAAACATAAGATATAATGGGAAAGATTGGTGGACTTTACTAAATCCAAATTAAAGTTGTTTGTTTCATGAATAACACCATATATAACTGGAACAAAGATTTGATACATGAGAAGAAAATATTTACAATGTCAAAAAATCAGCATCTAGAATGTATAATAATTTCTGTAAACCAACAAGAAAATTGGGAGGCTCAATAAAATAACTGGATTAAGGATACAAATAGAGAATTCACAGAATAGGCCCCCTTCAGCTAAGAATAGGAAAGAAAAACACTTAACTTCACTAATAAGTTGAGATACACAAATCAAACGATAATGAAACACCCAGCAGTATGGCAAAAAATGGAAAGTTGAAAGATATGAAATGCTGGTGATTATGTGGCGAAAACAGAGAAGGTTTATACGATAGTAGTGAAATTGTAACTGGGCAATGATTCTCAAAAGCAGTCTGGATGTACAGAGTGAAATTACATATGTATATACTCCATGACCCTGGGTAATATATACAATATTTTTATAATCCACTCCTGGGTAATATAACCTAGAGAAATCCTGCATAGATTCATGACATTTATCACTTTTTATTTTTTTTCTTTTAATGGTAGCAATGTGTTGGAAACAATCTGGCAGTCAACCACTAGGAACATAGACAAGAAAAGACTGGCAGCCCGCTTAGGGTTCCTTCCAAAAGCAGACCTTGAGACAAGGACTAAGGAAACCCAAAGGGAAGGGGAGAAGTAAACCACCAAAGGGAAAGCAGCCAATAGAAATTGTTTCTAAGCCAGCTACGACAGTAAGCAACTGAAACTCAATTCCACAGATAGGCTGTGGAAAAAACACACTTCAGAATAACCTCAGCCAAGGGCGAGTGAGCAAAGGTATTTATCCACCACATCCAAAGGCCATCGTTAAACACTGCCAGTGGATGTTAATTTCCAAGCACTTTGGCCTGCAATGCACTTCAGCAAAGTGAATTCCAGTAGCCTAAGGGCAAACTACCAGCAAAAGTGCAAGTGCCAGCCATTTGAAATCCGTCTGGTAAATACAAAAATGGTAAGAAAATCTTAGGAGATAGGCAGAACACCAACAGCATCTACTACAGTGATAGTTGCAAGTGATTTAACACTATAACACACATGCCATTGTGAATCAATTTCAAAATAAAGGAAGAATGAAAATTAAGAAAAATAATAATACATATTTAAAACAAAATGCATATGTTTTCTAAATACACATACACCAAATACATATAAAGGAAGAGAAAAAGAGGTTATATACAGGTTGATGATGACAGCATGTTATAAACTGAGGGATATAATCCGCATACTTCTGGGGTTCTGAAAAAATAAAATTTGCTACATGTCAAAGAAAATTAAAAGATAAATGACAAAGAGAGAAAACACCACAAATGTAATAAGAATTTTACATAATTAATTTAGTGAAAGCATGATGAATTATTAAAAAATGGAAGAACCCAAAAGAAAAATGAGTCAGACATACACAAGTAATTTGTAACATATGAAATCATGAATACAATGAATAGACTTACAAAAGATAGCAAGCGTAAAAATTGTGCAGCTCGTTAGTAATTTAAAAAAACACACACAATGAGATTCCTCTTTTGGCTTCTCAAATTAGCAAATATTTTAAAAGGCAATACTCATTTTTCCCAAGGTTGTGATCAGAGATCCTTCCATATGTGCTGGTAAGAATATAATTTGATACAACCTTTCTGGAAAACAGACCATATTTATCAAGAACCTTAAAAATACACAGATCCTTTAACCCAGTAATTTCAATTCTGGGAATTTAACACAAAGATAAAGTCAAGGAAAAGAAAAAGAATTTGTAAAATGATGTCCGTCACTATGTTATTTTTAATAGAAAAAAAAGGGAAGAAAATAAATTAATTTAACACCAAATCATAAGGAGATGGTGAAATAAATTTTGTCACATATAGATGGTGCCAGTTCTGCAGAAACTATGATGTAGAAAGAGAGTTGGTAAAAGACCGTCTCCTACCTCACTTCTGTCTGCCCTCTTCTGTGCAGATAATTTTCACAAATTCTGTTCATTGAACAGCTGTTTATCAATTTTCTACTAAATTCCAGGTTCTACCTTAGTTGTAGAAATAATCAAGAGACATACGGTTCCTGTTTTCAGGAAAGGTACACACATCTGTCTGTGAGAGAAGGGAGGTGCATATCAACTGAACAAATATATCATCACGATTGTATCATATAGCGACTAGTACCACGAGAAAGATGACAGGTGATATTGTAAAGGAGCATCATCATGAGGATAGGTCACTGTTTAGATCAGTGCTCCAAGAGGGTTTCTCCGAGATAACTTTGAGCTGAGAACCCAATGACCAAAATGGATTGTTCTTCATTCTACATTCATTCAAAGCAACATGTGGTCAAATTAATACTTGTGCATCCAGCAAAAAGACAATTTTCCCTCTATGCCTTCAGAACATTCTATTTCATATTTACAGGTGAAGTGAATTTGCTACATGAAAATAAAGCCTTCTTTAGAAAGCTATTTGGAAGCAACTGCTCTGTCTTCTAAAATAGTCCACTGAGTTTGGTATCTGAATAAATGAATTGAATCCTTAACTCTTGTCATTTATTAGTTGTCTGACCTTGTGCAAATGTTCATACTTTCTGTGCCCTAGTTGCTTTATTTGTGATATGGAAATGTAATATAATACCTATTTGCAGTAGGTAGAATAGTGCCCCCATTAAGATGTTAATTTTCTGATCTTAGGAAACTGAGAATATGTTACATGGCAAGAGGGAATTAAGGATGCAGATGGAATTAAGGTTGCTAATCAACCCACCTTAAAATGGGGAGATCATTCTGAATTACCCAGATGGGCACAATGTCCACAAGAGTCCTTAAAAGTGGAAGAGAGACAGAAGAGAGATGTGATGGTGGAAGCAACATTGGAGTGATGCAATGTGAAGACTCACCTGGCTGGTGCTACCTTTAAAAGTGGAAATGGGCTATAACCTAAGGAATAGAGAGCAGCCTCTAGAAACTGAGAAAGGTAAGGAAACATTTTCTTGCCTGGAGCCTCTTGAAAGGGACCAGCCTTTCTGATATCTTGACTTTAGCCCACGGAAACCTGATCAGACTTCTGACCTTCAGAACTGTAAGATAATAAATGTATGTTGTTTTGAGCCATTAAGTTTGTGATAAATTGTTATAGCGGCCATAGAAAACTAATACTCTCTCTGACCACATGAGGGCCAAATTAGGTAACTTATTTGGAGTGTATTGGAAAATACCTTGGAAATATTTTAATGTTGTACAGGTAATAATTTTATTACAGAGAATAACAATGAGATGGAAATACGTATCATGTAGCTTTCAAGGAGAGTGGAGGAAATGAATGTGTCCACATTTTTCATCTATCTTGGGAAGTTTTTAAGGGGGACTCCATGGATCTTTGAATCCAAAGTATTGCTGTAATCAAGATTGTGCATAGAACCCACTCCCAACTTTGATAGACCTTATGTTCTGTGAGAGTAATCCATTCTCCTAATAAGAATTAGGTTCAAAAATAAAAAGTGGGGAAAAGTAAATGATAAAAGACTTTACTGGACAGTTTGCTTTAGTAAGAAAGTAAGAAAGGGATTTTTTTTTTTTTTTTTTAACTCTGGATATAAGTCCTGTCTGTCTGAATATTGTATGTGAAACTTCTTCAGCCATGAACCTAAGGTGAAGCTAACACTGTTGTTAGCATAGTAAACAGATGGGACGGACTTGAGAACTTAAATTACTGCCAAGCAAAATTAACAATTGACCCTGATGTCAACTAACTTTCAGTAATGTCATCTAGTAAATGTCTTCACTGTTTGAGCCAGGTTGCAGCTAAAAGAATCCTTACTGATATTACTACCAAGGCCAGCTGGCTTTTCTGTCTGTCCATAGAGATTTCCTCTGACTGAAAATCTAATATCCATCGACCATATCTAGCATCACACTTCGCCAATGTTCGCTGATGTTACTGTGCAGGTGGGTAGGTGGCAAGTGTGGCCTATGATTTTGAGAAACCACTCGAGATGATCTTTAATGTCTGCTGGCAGGCTCAATTTTGTTTACTGGATGTTTTCTTTGGTTGGTTGGTGGACTTTAAAATGCTACATCAACTAAGAAGCTCTTCCAAAACAAATTAGAGAAGGGATGCATGTGCACATAACAATAACACATTTATTGTGATGTTTCAAAGAGCATTCTAGAATAGCAGGAAATATGACCTTTTTGATAGACCATGTGGATTTGCAATACTGTGAATTTTTAAAACCAATTATATCACTACGTTATTTCTGTCTAAAGCAAATTCACTACTGCTCTTTCCTGGTCAGATCCACATTTGATAACCAACAACCACAGCAAGCCCAGACACATGGGACAATGGAGCAGAATCACACCTAAAAGGGCAATAGAGTATAATCACACCTAAAAGGGAAAATTAAAAAACAAACAAACAAACAAACAAACAAAACCAGCAAGAAAGAAAATGCATGGTAAGAAAAAATCTGGATTTCACACAAAAATATAATTCCTTTTGAAAGTAATCAGATATATTCTTTGACCTTAAGTAAAGATGCAAATCTAGAGGTAATAAAATAGGAATGAAGTAAAGTTTGGAGTTCTGTCCCTCCTGCTCCATGAGACTTTGAGCACTACATCCACCATCTCTGGGTCTTATATATGTGAGGTGAGTGATATCAAGATTGAATATGCCCTTTCTGTGTGTGATATACTGCAAGTCCTCTTATCTGCATATGTCTCTGGGCAAACCCCAAGCAGTCTAGTTACCACTGGGTGTGTGCCTCGCACCAGTGTGCTGTGTTCTGCTCTGCTGCAGCTCAGGCAACCACAAGGCTGTGTGGCTGGAAGGGCCATGATCAGGGCTATGCTTTGTGTCATCCTCAGTTTCAGCAAAGAGCTCTGATTTGGATATTGAAGTTTGGATTTCTCGTATTTTGTACTATAATTCACAGTATTCCACTGGATGCAAAGGAATTTGACACTCTAAGTCAAATTCCGTGAATTAAGTAAGAAACATTCTTTTCAAATAAGTTTCTCCTTCATACTTAAAGCTATAAGGCCAACCAACCCTCAGAGAGGTGGGTTAGTTTTTCTTTTCTGTTACACATACTGTATAAAAGTTACACCTAAGGTACAGCTTCCTCACGTTACATGTTACCTTTAAAAAGAAATTCAGAAATTGTGAGAAATCTATCATATATCTATTGCCTATCTATCTACATGTCTGTCTATTTATCTATCTGTCTATCTATCTATCTATCTATCTATCTATCTATCTATCTATCTATCTATCTATCTATAATGGCATATTATTAAACCTTAAAAAAGAAGATCTTGTTATTTGAAACAACATGGATAAACCTGAAAGACAATAGGCTAAGAGAAATTAACCAGATACAGAAAGAAAAAACTTGCATGACCTCACTTTTATGTGCAATCAGTAAAAGTTGAATACAGAGAAGCAAAGAGTAGAAATATGGTTACTAGGGACAGAGAGGAGGTGAAAATGGGGAGATGGTGGTAAAAGCATACAAAATTGCAGTTATGTAGGATGAATAGATCTAGACATGTAATGTACAGCATGATGACTACAGTTAATAATACCATATTGAATACTGGAAATTTGCTAGGAGACTAGATTTCAGGTGCACTCCTCACAGATTAAAAAAACGGTAACTGTGAGAAGATGTTTTAATTAGCTTGACTGTAGCAATCATTGAACTATGTACATATGTGTATATGTATATCAAATCATCATATTTTATACCATATATATATATATATATATATATATATAATTTTTTATTAGAAAACAAATTTTTGCAATTGTAAATAAATAAAAATGAGAGTCAGGACTATGGAATAGATAGGCCTAATTAAGATTTGCACCACTTCCTGTGTGTTGCCTCAATATTTGATCCTGACTTATGCCATGAAGCTGCTATGACATGAACAGAAGAAAGGAACGGCTGTGTCATAGCCTTGTGATGTGTCATAGTCCTGCTTTTTCAGCTGCACTCAGATGGTTTTATGTGTTAAAGTTATGGCCAAATGATTTCCAAGAATGTGAGGTTACTCTTGTTGGTTGTTCCATTCATTTTATGATAAAGTGGCATGGCATAACTTGAGCTCCAAGTGCCCAAGAATAAATGCTCGCTCCACCATCTATTAGATGAGCAACTTTAGACAAATTACTTCATCTCTCAGTTTTCCTATCTGTAAAACTATGATAATAATAGTACTTGTTTTCAGAATCGTGAGGTTAAAGTAGGATAGTCTAAGTATAGTGCTAGGCTTAAGGCCTGGCATATATAATTATCCATCAGTAAATGTTAATTTCTATTATTACCTACTTTGGCATGTGAGTGATAACATTTTAGTATGAGGACAACATGCTCTCGTATATGTGCTTGAGAGACAAAATATGTGACATTGCAATAGGTGAAGAAATCAGAATCACGGACTATCAGCAGCACAAAGCCGAAATTTACAAACTGGTCCTCGCCAATTTGGGTAGGAGAAACTAAAGTAGTATTTTATACTAGATTTTGTATAATTTTAAGGTAAAAAAAAAACTTTAGGGTAAAGTCCAAGTATTTAACTTGAAGTCTACTGTCTAAGGGGCATTATAAATAATCTGCCTCAAAAAAAGACAATAATGGGCATAAAAAGTATAGCCTTCAGGAGATTCTTACTGATGCAGTCAGCCTAGACTTATACCTCAAAAGGAAACTTGCCATAGTTTAGTATAATTTGCTTCCTCTAATTTCCTCAGTCTTCATCTTCATCACCAATCAGCCTTACATTTGGTTTCCTAAACCCAGTAGCACTATAGATCTTGATAGTCTTACACTGCCAGACTCCATCTCTAATACTGTTCTCTTCTGAGTTCTATTCCACTTGTGAAATCAGCCATATTTGATCCCTCAAATCAGCAGCACATTTTGATTAATTTTGTGTCCATAAATACCTGTCAACAGCTCCAATGAGTCCTGACACCTGGCACTTATGGGACTGTGCGAGGGACTGGGTACCCAAGAATGACTTGGTCCTTGCACTTCAACACTCACTCACATCTAATGAGAAAGAAGCATCAAACGCATGGCATCAGTGCAACATAGGAATGCTGAGTAGAATGAAGGGTAAGCATCCTAGGAACTCAGTGAAGGAACAATGAACGGTTCTTTCCGGGAGGTGGAGGAGGAAATAGTGAGAACGCTCCACAAGGACACACAGGTATCCAGAGTCAAGGACACACCAAGCGCTGTGAAAGAGAAACTTGTACAGACCACATGGGAAAAGGAGATTACACTTTCATGAGATACCGAAGTTGCTGTCTGCTTCCCTTTCCATGGTCTTGTGCTAAGCAGACTCTGAGTTAGGCAGTGGGGGTTAACTCCCAAGGAATTCTGCTCCTGGAACATTAGGGAGGCCTTTCCCAGCCAAAAGGTTTCCCCACTCAGTTCAGACTCAGGTCACGAATTCCTGAGAACAAAATCTGTTAAGACTATTTCATGGATTTCTTTGAACTAAGTATCTTAAGATGCAAACGTCTTTATGCATGAGCATTTTGCTACACATGCGGGTATTTGTGCTTATTTACTCTGGAGTCACACTGATTCTTTACTGCATGGCTGAGGGACGTTGGGCATGTTGCTTAACTTGTCTCTGTCTCCGTCTGTCAAACACAGAAAAGACAGTGGGTATCACTCAGGGTTGCGCAAGGATTAAAGGTGTTAACACCCTGAAAGCAGAGTGGCTGGCACTCGGTAACTTCTCCGTGGTCTTTCTTATCATCATTCACGTGATTTCATGTCATTGAAT
This sequence comes from Rhinolophus sinicus, assembly GCF_057876585.1. NCBI lineage: Eukaryota > Metazoa > Chordata > Mammalia > Chiroptera > Rhinolophidae > Rhinolophus > Rhinolophus sinicus. Next base: position 70,736,866 of record NC_142502.1, on the reverse strand, counting down.
TTATTCTTTGAGGAGAGGGAAAAGGAAGAATAAGCTTATTTCACAATGTTGCCTCAGGCCAGGCCAGGGAAGAGCCCTTTAGCCAGAAAGATAATGATAATGAAGTCAACAATTTTAACAGTTATTTTAAAATTCTTATTGCTGTATTATATATTTAATCAAAATGGGAAATGTTTTGTCATCATGAGTCTGGTGACAAGTGGCTCAGAGAATCTCAAATAAACACTAACATAATAAATCCTTTAAGTCTCCAAGTAAGGATCTTTTAATTACAATTCCTGCATTTCCAGGTCTGTTTATTTTTTATTTCTCTAAGCATATTTAGACCATTGGTTGACCATTTCCTGTCAAAATGACCTCACTGGTGTTCTAAGCTTTATGTGGGCCAGAGAACACACAGGAAAGGGCTCTTCTTCTCTGTAGCTCCCAACCACTACACTGTCTTTGCCACGTGGGTTTACTATGAGCCTCTGGGCCATGGATGGTGAACGTGTCAACATTTCGTTTTAATGACAGACCTTTCTTTCTACCTAAACTATTCCCAGGCATATGTCCTTAGCTGGCCAAGTATCATCTCTTCTGAATAGGTCAACCTGCAGCTGCAAAGATCTCTACAGTTTATTGCATCCGAGAGTGGCATGACGTTTGATGGTTCACCATAGCTAAATAGAATACTTGTCTGCTGAGAACACACTCAGTTACTGACTTGACACATTCCTGGACTGACATAAAAATTAGCAATTTACTCTAAAAAGCCTACTGGTGCTACTGAAGGTTTAATGTATCTGAGTTGATTCTCAAGCCCTTAAGCAATTTTACAGAACAACTCAGAGATATGCTTACTAATGTAATAAAGATAACCTTTAGTCATCATTTGCCTGTAGTTACAGAGATATACACTAAAATATGTATATAACTTATGTAATATATATATATATATATATATATATATATATATATATTTTTTTTTTTTTTTTTTCTTCTTCTTTAAAAGCTGGTTTAAATAAACCTAACAGAACTTTTCTTTCAAGGTTGATACTCTATCTTTTCTTTGCAATTTTACACTTATTTTTTGTTTAATAGAGTTTTTTGGAGTTTCTATTTGGTAAAATTTTATATTTATACCTTGGCCAAAATTAAATTATATTACTCAATTATGTTCTTTCAGTTAGCCATTCATGTATTCTCTTATTTAATACAGTTTGATGCCAGGTCCAAATTTAGCTCTGCAATTAGGAATAAAAATTTAGATGCTCCTATCCTCATAGAGGAATAGACAAATAAGAGCATGGGAAGGGTCTAGTTCTAAAATAAATTCTACTCTAAGGACAGTGTGTTACAACTGAGAATATTCAGATAAATTTGCCTCTGAAACTAATGCTAATTTCATAACTTAATCCCTAGAAGCAGTCCTAGTTAGGAACATCCAAACATTATTTTTTCCCAGGGTGACACTTTAGAACTTAGTAAATAAAGCCTGGAATTTTTTTCAGAACTACTATTTCTTTATAGCTGTACTCCTCTTTTATACATGCATTATTTTTCCTGAGAAACCTTTACAATTTTAAAGCCCAAGTAATTTTTACACAGCCGTGAACAAGTCAATACTGAAGCCAAAGATACACCCTAAATATCCATCTGCAGATACCGTGTTTCCCCGAAAATAAGACCTAGCCGGACAATCAGCTCTAATGCGTCTTTTGGAACAAAAGTTCATCTAAGGCCAGTATTATATTATAGTAATTATATTATATTATATTATATTATATCATATTATATCCAGTCTTATAGTATAGTAAAATAAGACTGGGTCTTATATTAATTTTTGCTCCAAAAGACTCATTAGAGCTGATTTTCTGTCTAGGTCTTATTTTCAGGGAAACAACAGTATGTCTGGTTCTTACACTAGAGTTTCCAGTACTTGTGCATGAAATTATACTTGAATTCTTTGAGGATTTGGAGGCTACAAGTTAGCAGTTATTCCAACCAGATCCTCACGAATTTGTTATATGTCACAGAGAGGTAATATTCTATTAACTTCATTGTTTAAAAAAAAGAATGGAAACGAAGACTAATGTTTACTGAAAAATTAATGTTGCTTAACATATGTAATTAAGAACCAACATTAGTAGGTTAGAGTAATTAGTTGCTAATCTTTGGGGGAAAATTAAAATTATACATTCCAAATAAGATAATCTACCCCTTAGAACTGAACGAGAGCTTCTCACGTTTGAATACGCTTGTGAATCCTGGGGCATAAGGGATGAGGAGGTGGATCTCATTAAAATACAGATTCTTATTCTGTGGGGGATCTGTTGACTCTGTGAGCTCTCAATCCACTCCTGTATACCAGTGTTTAGCAGATCATTAGGTCTACATTAGGCTCTGCCGATAGCTCACAAAATGCAGACTGCAAAGACCTCCTTCCTTTGTGCTTCTTGCCTGCTTCATGCTCTCGTGAATGTCATTGTACCAATACTATTTCACACTGGCAGCAGAATTTACTTCCTGTAGCGGTGGCTAAATCAAGTTTAGATTTCCAATATTTGTTGAATCAGACTCATGGCCTCATCCTACTACAGGAAACCTGCCCTATTCCATCGAGTTCCCCACTTGAAGCTCTGATTTTCAGATCAAGGGGCCTCTTCTTTGAGCTAAGATAATAGCACCAGTTTCCCTGTTGCTTTTCTTCAGAGCTATGGGTCCCAGCCCAGTAGGGTCCCTCCTCCAATTTCACGGTCACTAACATCAGTTGACCAGCACCTCTTTTCCATGGGTCTGGATTTCAACTCCATGAAGCCGCTCCATGCGCCCAATATTTAATAAGTCCAACCAGCCCTAGGATTAAGAGATGCTTTTAAAACTGTTCTATCCATAATACCTTTGTGTTTTCTTTGTGCCTTCTTTAGTTATCTATGTAACAACTTTAATTCTAGTTAATTCCTAATATTAAATTCTATCTGTTAAAATGATAGATGTGTCTTCTCTCTATTACTGAACCTCAACTGATACAGTAGGTCTGGAATGGGCCTTGATATGCTATATGTCTAACAAGCTCTCAGGTGATGCTAATATTTCTGTCCATAAGTCATACTTTTGCAAAGCAATATGGCTGAGAGCCTTACAAGAATTCTTAATATACTGTATTTACATATAAATAAAATGGTAAATTGAACAGTGAACATTTTTATGTGCAAAGTTCACTAACATTTGTAAATACTAGTGAGTGACTTCGATGACGTAGCCACTCTCAGTACAAAGATGAGAACAATGGGCGCAGTGAGAAGCAGCTTCGATCTTCAAAGAAGAGGAATCCACACCAGCTGTGAACAGAAGCTGAGAAGTGTCTGACAGGACAGTTGTTTTATACGGAATATATATGTGAGTAGACCACTGTTTTAGAAAGGGACTTAATTTGAAAACTGGGAAAAAGAAACAACTGGTTTAGACACCACTGAAGAGCTGCTAAACCGGACACGATGATGATATGAAACACCATCAGCATTTATATTTATATGCCATGTATATTTATATTTATGTGCTTTAAGGACCAAACAAAAAGAGATTAAAATAAATTAATAGAATCACAAAATACATAAATATAATATATTGAGAAATAACTGTTCAATTGATAAGGATAGGACTTCAGATGTGCCTGAAATCTGATCCCACAAGGATCACCAGAAGCCAGAAACACCTAGTATCAGCTTCTGATTTAACCTGGTCAACTGAACAAATTCAGGAATATGCTAGGAATGCCTTGTGCTAGGCCAGGGCTGAACATCTTTGGGGGGGCCTTCTACCTACCCCCTATGTCTCCTTGGCAACAACTCCAACTGGGCTTTCATCCCCACTATGCACTAAAACTGCTCTATACCAGTGCACATAAAAATTTAAAACCCCTGCTCATATTCCAATGAGGGAGGCAGAAAAAGGCCCATGATAAGTGAGTTATATGCCATGTTAGAAAATGATAAATGAAAGAGCCCTATTCATAAGAGGCCTAAGTGTAAATGAGTCCGTGGCAAAATACACTCACAACCCAACTCCGTAGGTTTATTGTTTGTACCTTGTTGCAGCAGACTGGCAGGACTGCACATAGTCAAGATTGCCGAGTCATGTCAAAACACCCAAGAATCGTCGCAGAGATATAAGGAGACCTGCTGCTTCATGATAAAAGGGATACGTTTAGTTTCCCAAAAGAACTACACAGCATTATCACCCCAATGAGGTGGTTATAGAGCTTAGGGATCTACTTCCTAGAGGGATGATGCTGCCTTTACAGAGCTACATAGTTATATTTTTAACACACATTAAAATAACTAATTTAATGTATTTGTGACTTTTATTTTTTCTTTCAGTTAGTTACACTTGTAGCAACTACATAGTATTCAAGAATGTAGTCATTTCTAGAATTTAGACATTCATTCAGTAGACACTTGCAAAAAAAATTATGAGAAAAGGAGGAAATTTAAATATTTACTTAGATAACAACATGGGTCACTTTGGAGTTTGTATATATTAGGAGGGATCAGAAGTCACTAAACACACCTTACCAGTCTGTGAGGATATTTATCCTCCTGTTTACTAAGCCACAGAGCCTGTTACCTGGGAAATAATAAACTTTCAATAACTAAATTTTGCAAAGTAGAGAAATATGTATTTAATGAGTTGTGAATCATCCATGTTCAAGGAATAAGGATTTTATAAGGTAACCCCATGTTCTGTTGGTAAACTTCGGGAGTAAGTAACTTGGCATAGTAAACCTCAGGGAATTAGCTCTGTTGTACCCAACTTCCACTGAAATCTATTAGTAATGGTGACCAGTTTGGAAGAGTATGTAATGGGAAAAGATCTCTTAGGAAAGATACAGAGAGACTAGAAATGAGTCAACATGACTTTAGAAGAATCACTTCACAGTAAGTTAGAAGCGGAAGGCATTGTGCAATGAACCTTTTGAAGGAATTGTACTTGCAGCCCAGATACTTGTCCAGTTTTTCAGAACAATTTGAAATTGGAATTGCCTACTTCATAAAGTGGCCCATGTCATTGCTGACCATTTCTAATTCTTAGAAAGATTTTCCTTAGAGAAGTCCACGTATGTCTCCTGGTACTAGCTCTGCTTGCTAGAACAACTCAAAGCCAGCAAGTCTTTCATGGCAGCCCACATTACTTGAAGACAACTACGAAATTCCCTGAAAACTTCTCTCTTCTCATGGACTCACTGCTGGAACCTGATAACAAAGAAGATGATTTCTGAGTCTTTCTCCACCTTGAGAAACAAATTTTACATTGTCAGTCTGTTTCTAAAGTCTAATGCCATTCCGAGACCAACTAGAACACTGAGCCTCTTAGACATATTAGCTAAACATGAAATTGATATCTTTCCCTTGAGGCATATTTCTATAATGGTACAACTCGCTTGTGTTCATCTTAATTTAGTCGGTCATCAAAAAATGTATATTTTGGAAATAAAGGTAGAGAAACATTTCACTTTTTTGTTATTATACAAGTCTTAAAACTGTAAAGTTAACTGGATTACTTTATGAAAATTAGGTGTTTATATGCGGCTCAGATTCTTAGCCTACGGATAATGCTTTACATGCATTCCAGGTCTTCAGCATAATTATTCAAAATACGAAAATGGGAGACTTGGTTTGAACACAGACTCCTCTGAAATTTCAAAAGTGAACACTTTAACAAGAAACCTATATGTGAGATACAAAACTGAATGCAATAAATGAACAAGACAAACAAAAACTCATAAACACAGACAATAGGTTAATGATTACCAGAGGTAAAGTGGGGAAAGGTTAGTCAAATATATGGTGATGGAAGGAGAACTGGCTCTGGGTGGTGAACACACAATGCAATATACAGAGGAGGTATTATAGAATTGTACACTTAAAACCTATATAATTTTAGTAATCAATGTCACCCCAATAAATTTAATAAAATATTATTTTTTTAAAAAAGAAGGTTTGGGAGAAGAATAGCTAAGAAGATTTTTACTAGTTGATCAAAGTCTTAGCAGTAGAAGATGACAAAGATCTTTTTGAATCATACATCTCCATGAATGATACTCATAAGAAAGTAGTTTAAAAATACTAAAGCAGTATTGACCATAATGTTAAACTATTTGCCTAAAGATTTTATTCTGGGTGGTGAACACACAATGTGATATATTGATGATGTATTACAGAATTGTACACTTGAAACCTATGTAACTTTACTAACCATTGTCACACCAATAAATTTTAATTAAAAAAAATAGATTTTATTAAGGTTATCATAACCCAAAAAATATAGCTTTTCTTGAAATATTTTTTAAAAATAGTAAAATTGACCTATAAGACTCTGCTTATTTTAATTAATCACAGAGGTTTTTATTTAGCAACATTCAGAGCCTTCTTTTTGAACTTCATGGAATGGGAGAGACCCATCAAAAGTTCTTACACCTGCCAATCAATGAATTTCCCCAGGGTCTTTTCCAGGAGTTACATCCATAGTTGTTGTTATGCCTTAGGCATAACAGTTTGATTTTGAATATATTTTAAGTCAGATGTCATGACTCTCTCCTATGTATAGTGAGGAAATGTCAATGAATCTGTGAAACCAGTGAATGTATATTGCTTCCTTTATATTTGTTCCTTCTTGTCAGGCCATTTTTCTCATTAAAGAGGTTTGGAATGACTTGAAGAATTATAACAATCTCATTTGCACTGCTGTCACATCTTCAAAAGCTTAGCAAAAACAGGTATTAGGATTCAGGCATAAACTGAGTTATACCAGAAACAATAATATTAATGATTAAAATCTGACAACCAGAAATGGATCATTTTCAAATTCATATGAAATGTTAATGTTGCAAACAGCATTCCAAGGATTTCAACAACACAAATTGATGATAAACATGAATGAGACTAAGGCCATACACCCACCTAAACAAAATTAACCCTTCCCATTCTCAAAGCTTTTAGAGGAAATATGGAATTATAGCTGCTACATTTTGATATATCTGCACTGAATATAAAATTCAAAACTCAGTCACGGAAGGTTAAGAATATCCTTTAGGATGCTAGAAAACAGACTTTGCCCTTAGGTCAACTCCTAAAATGGAAACCTCAAATTGGTAATCTACTGCTAAAACTTGGCTCATGTGTGTTTGTCTTTTTATATGACTTACAGTGAGATTCAAAGAATCTTAATTACTTGCAAACATTAAAATGTTAGGGTATTTCATATATTTATAGCAGGATTCTCTTCAAAAATAGAAAGGTCTGGCAGTGTAGATTACTTATTCCACATGCAACCATTTCCTATAGCAGAGTAGAAATTATATACTTTAGAATGGATGAATCATTTAATTTGCTGTGCAATAGTCTTTATTTATTTTCCCTCCTTTTCCTTACAAGGTAGGGTAAGTGGGGAGATAAAAGTCAGACTACAACGACTATGATTATAAGAGGGGAGATTGTAGTTCAATCCTTAGGGAGACCAATTTTGGGACACACAATTTTGCACACACTTGATTTAGGGCTCTAGATAACCTCCATGTCTGATCTAGAGCAATACACTATGAGTATGATTCATTTCGCAGCAACTGTTGCTACTTTAAATTCATCTCTCCAGTTCCAAGTAGGAGAATAGAGTGAGCCACTTAAGAGAATCTTCTATAGAAGGAAATAGAAGAATCCCAGTGATTTTGTCAAGCCAGAAGGAACACGCCAAATGTGGTTGGAGGCTATGGCCGTAGGACAGGAGTATAGAACTATTGTGGAGTGGGATCTGAGCTTTCCAAGAGGAAGGCAACAGGGTAGAAGTGATATAGATGATGTAACAGGTGTATTGTAGCAAACTCCCTGACTAAGACCAAGAGAATGAAGGAGTGATGAGTTGAGCTGTTCAAGAGTTTGGCTGCAAAAGGAAAGCATGTATTGGTGGCAATTTCAGAAATGCTTGGGTTGGGTTCCAGATGTCCACCTGTATGTTAAGGGGCTTTACAACTGAACAGCTGCACCATCAGAATGAAACTAGACCAATCTCTTGGTTAGGCAGGAAGAAAGGCAGACGGAATGAGAAATAAGCCATCTATTGTTTAATGTTCACAGTTGCACTTTCAATCCAATATTAAATCAATACAAAAAAGTCAGCACTTTTAAAACCAATTGTAACATTTCAGAAATGGTAAAAATCAATCATAACTTGCTTTTTTCTATAAGTGAATAAAAACAAACATTTATCTTATTTTGGGAATCATTTTATTTCTGAGATTTATGAACATGAAAATTATATTATGGACATTTACTTTTAAGTATAATATTCTGTTTATATGGTTGATTTGGGGTAAAGGTAACTAAAATGAAACCAGAAAATAATAATTGTTATAACTGATAATACCAGTAATATAAATAATTGTATATTATGAATAGGGCACATAACGTATATTATGTTATCCTTGAAGCAAATCTGCATGATAAATGTATTATCCATATTTTACAGTTAAGGGAGTGAAAGATTAGAGAAAGCAGTCCCACACCTAGTGAGTGGTAAAGTCAGGACTGCAATCAAAGATAGTCTGAGTTTACCACACCACGTACATAGGGGAAAGTAAAGATGAGAATCAATGAGAAAGGCAGGGCTAGTACATCGATTCATCTCAAAGGTTACTTTAGATTTTTACAGTTTTGTTAATATTATCAGCATATTGTCATATACTTGAATATTTCATAGAGAAAGATAGAGAAAGGGGTATACATACCTCCATGAGTAATTCCATGATTTTGTTATTTATTAAACCATATGTTAAATATCACATACAAATGTTCTTTCATAAAACATTCTAATGAGTAGTCAATAATGGTATTGTTACAATAGTTTTGACATTAGAATAAGACATATTTTTCCAATGCTTATATTGTGTTTTGTTTTGTTTTTGTTTTGTTTTTCTTGCCTAAGCTGCTTAGGCTCTCCAGTACTATTATGGATAGAAGTGGTTGAAGTAGGCACCTTCGTTTCATTTCTGGTTTTAGAATTATTTTTAACATTTCACCATTAATCATGATGTTACCTGTAGGTTTTTGTAGATACCTTTAATTAGGTTAATGATATTCTCCCTCATTAATATTTTGCTACAGATTGTTCATAGGATATGGATTTTTTTTTCTTAAATGTTTTTATTGAATCTAATGAAATGCTTATATGGACTACTGTTTTAGTTAATATATTTGTTGCCACGCAGCAGCCTACCAGTCTCTCTCCTCATACCTGCCCCTAAAGAAAGGAGAGTCTGTGAGATGGATCCTTTCAGGGACTTTGCTTTACCTTTGTGCTTACACCTTGTGTGTCCCTGTTTGGCCCCAGATAAATGGCTGGCTAGTCAAAGACGGGTACGACTCCCCACGGGGAGTGGGGGGGCAAGTCAAGCCAGACACAGCCATGTGGGGACCATCTGGGGAACTCATGGGGTTGATAGAGGTGGGCACAGCCCCCCACCTTCCCCCGGCTAAGGAGAGCCTCTGCCTCTGTGACTGCATTCCTTTCCACAACCTGCAGGGGCAGTGACTCAATGATGTGCTCTCCATCTATTCATATGCATAAAGGTTTTGTCCTTTGGTGAAGTACTTACCCTGGGACTATAGTTCAGCTGTCTGCAGGCAAGGGTGATTGGCTTAAATCAGTTTCCTATTGTAATGTATGGGATTCACAGATCTTGAGATTGACAAGCTTTACTTCTTTTACTTCCACACCTAACTAATAAAAGCCATGCGTTGGCCCGATTCAGGGCTCAGTCCTTGAGGCTGCAGTCCCTTGGCCCTGCTTGCACTCTATTCTTGTCTACTGTCTTTCTTAACCTTGTGACACCCTCCTCGCTTCCTATAACTCTTGTTGTGCTGGATGCGACATATATTATTAAATACATCTATTTCTTAAGATAAATTATATTGATAATGATAAATTATATTTTTTATATATTGCTATAGCATTCAGTTGACTAAAATTTTGTTTAGGGTATTTATGTCTATGTACATAAGTAATGTTTCCCTGAGATTTTCCTTTTAAAACTGTTCTTGCTGGGTTTTGATATCAAAGTTATACAAGTCTGTATTAGTCAGGGTTCTATAGAGAAACAGAACCAATAGAATATATATTAGACTCTAATGAGATTTATTATAAGAAATTGTCTCATGTGACTATGAAGGCCAAAAGTCCTACAATCTACCTTCTGCAAGCTGGAGACCTAAGAAAGCCAGTGCTATATTTCAAAGACCTGTGAGCCAGAGAGACTTGGTGTAGATTCCATTCCAAGTTGAAAAGCCTGAGAAACAGGAACACTGAAAGCAGGAGATGATACATGTTCCTGCTCAATCAGTCAGAGAGTGAATTGGACCTTCTTCCAACTTTTTGTACTATATTGGTAAGTTGCAGTGCTCACCTTCAAATGCTAATCTCGTCTAGAAACATTCTCACAGACATGCCTAGGTATAATGTTTAATCAGATATCTGACCATCTGATGACCCAATCAAGTTGAAAGATAAAATTAACTATCACACAGTTAAAAAAAAAAAAATGAGTTGATGATATTTTTTCTCCTTTCCTACATTTGAGAATAGTTTTGTGAAAGTAATTTTTGGGTGAATTATTTGCCAAAACGGAATATTCTAATTTGGGGTGAATATCATCAGTAACACACTTTGTGCCCGGAGTTCTCTTAGTGGAAATATTTTTAATAATTCAATGTCTTCAACCATTATAATGCTATGTTTTTTCTTCATGTGGAGGTTTTTAAGTTATATATATCTATTTTCCTTATTTTATCTGAATATTCAAATATACTGACACCAAGACACATAGTTCCTTGTTATTACATTTTTAATGTTTGCATCATCTATATTCATATCTCATTTTTAATTCCATTTCCTTTCAAGCCCTCTTTTTTTTTCATTTTCTAAGTCAATATCATGAGACAATAAGCATTTCATTAATCTTTTACTTTCATTGTTATTATATTTGTTTTATATTTAATTAGTCTCTTCAGTTTTATGAATCATTTTATTTCTTCTATATTCTTAAAGTTTTATTTTGGTCTTTTTATAATGAAAATCATATATATATATACATACATATATACATATATACATATATACATACATATATACATATATACATATATATACATATATACATACATATATATGTACACATACATATATATTTAATTTTATGTTACTTCTTTTATAATACTAGCTTTTAATTCTCTAGACTTCCTCCAAAGTACTAATTTTAACTATATACAACTTTTCTATAAGTAGCATTTTGATCATTCAGATTTGATCAGTTATTTAAATTTTTTCATTTATCAAAACATTATTTGAACATGTTTCTCAATATGTAAACAAAAAAATTTAGCTCTTCTACTTTAATTACATTATAGCCAGATAATGATCTCTTTGATTCCAACCCATTGAAATTCATCAAAATTGACTTTATTATTCAATATATGATTAATTATAGAAGTCCTATATACAACTGAAAAGAATGTGTGTTATACAGTTTCTGTGTAGAGTTCATTATTTGCATGCAAATAGCCAATTTTTCTGGCAGCATTTTTTGAAAAGGTTATAATTCCTAATTGATTTAGAATCTTTGCCGAATTTATGGTGGAGAACTGAGATCTTAACAATACTGAGGCTTCCAATTGATGAACTCAATATCTTTCCTTTGCTTATGACTTTGATTCTTTAAATCAATGGTTTATAGTTTCAGCATAGATATCCTTTATATCGTTTGTTAGATTACATTGAAATATTTTATTTTGTGTGGTGCTATTCTAAATGGTATTTTTAAAATTCTTGAATTCCAATTACTTATTGTTAGTATGTAGATATACAATCAACTTTTTAAAAATTAGATGTTATAATCTACAAACTTGTTAAACTCGTTTATTACTTATAGCAGATTCTTTGGGTTTTTCCATTTAGACAGCCATGTCATTTCCTCTGCAAAAGAGAGAGTATTGTTTATTTTTTTCCAGTCTCCACTCTTTATTATTATTTTTTCTTATTGTGCTAAGGATCCCAGTACAATGTTAAATTGGAATGGTGAGAGAGGACAGACTTGTCTTATTCATGATCTTAAAGGAAAGAGATACATTCCGTCACCATTATGTATAATGATAGCTGTAGGATTTTCGCAGACATCTTTTATCAGATTAAAAAAGTACTTGTGGGCTGGCCCGGTGGCTCAGGCGGTTAGAGCTCCGTGCTCCTAACTCTGAAGACTGCCGGTTCGATTCCCACGTGGGCCAGTGGGCTCTCAACCACAAGGTTGCCAGTTCAATTCCTCAAGTCCCGCAAGGGATGGTGGGCTCTGTCCCCTGCAACTAAGATTGAACACGGCACCTTGAGCTGAGCTGCCGCTGAGCTCCCGGATGGCTCAGTTGGTTGGAGCATGTCCTCTGAACCACAAGGTTGCCGGTTCGACTCCTACAAGGGATGGTGAGCTGTGCCCCCTGCAACTAGCAACGGCAACTGGACCTGGAGCTGAGCTGCACCCTCCACAACTAAGACTGAAAGGACAACAACTTGAAGCTGAACAGCACCCTCCACAACTAAGACTGAAAGGACAACAACTTGACTAAAAAAAAAAAAAAAAGGAAGAAAAAGTACTTGTTGGCATCTTTCCTATCCCCCACGCAGAAAGTCTTTTGAGATAGACAAGGAGCATCTGGGAGGAGTTTCTTGCCTCTCTTGTGGGACTCCTGTTCCCTTCCCTCAGGTTTGAGTCACAATTACACTTAAGGATTTTTATGATTGTTCTGTGAGTACTTAGTAAAATTCATGCACGCTAGGCCTACAAAGGAGTGCAGATCCTCATTATCTGTGCTTCCCCAGGACTTTTACTCTGTCCCACCAGCCTTGTCATCTCTTTTTAGCTTAACTCTCCTTACTGTTGTCTGAGTGCATCTACTGCAGGTGAATCCGTGCTCATATCACTTCTATCCTTCAAGTTATCATGATCACTACTTACATTTTGGACCAGTTGGTTTCTTTGTGTCCTCAGCTTTTCAATGGTTTTGGAAAAAAGTCATGATTTTGAAGCTAAACTGACTCTTTAAATTGTAAGCATGGGATCAAGCCTCTACCCAGCTTTCCATATCCTGGAAAAGAAGCCAGATGTATTTATTATCTATCACTTTTGACTATTCTCCAAAGGAGGGAGAGTTCAGTTATTTAGCCCAATAGACAATAGAAATGATAGTCCAGTGGTCATATCATTTTATGTATGACCTCTTAGTATGGTGCAGCATCTTCATGACAAGCAAATCTCTTAATTTGCTAATTTTGATCAGTTCAGCCTGTTGGGAAGGTTTTTCCTGCAGGTCCCCCCTAAGAGCTCAATCTCCCCCTTATAGGAGCTATCTCCGACAAGCTCCCCCTAAGAGCTCTGCCCCCTCCTCCTCCCATACCTTATCAGAGATGACTCCTGCAGGCACCATAGTTAGAGGCCTCCCTGTCAAAACAAAGTTGAGGGATCACAGCTGCTAGGGATGGCTCTTCCTGGCACCCTGGCCAGATTCACCCCCCAACCCAGAGGCCTGACCCTATAAAATAAAATGCCTGACCCCAGTCAGTGCTCAGTTCTTTGGGAAATATCCCACTGGGCCCACTAGTGTAATAAAGCTGAGTTCTCCTTGCCCTCTGGGAGCGTGTCTTGTGTTTCTCAGTCCTCGCCCCTTTTTCCGCAACATTTTGGTTCCTTGACCGGGAAATCCAACCACGATGGCCCCTTGCGCCACTGGTGTGGGGTGAGAGGCGGGCCATGGGGCAACAGGAGGCCCGAGAGGGGTGTAGGCGCCCCGCCGATTTTGGCGACCCCGGACCGGGCTTCCCGGGGCAGCCGCGGCCTGCGTATCCCCAGCTGGACCCGCAGAGAGGGACCGAGGACAACCAGTCGGATCCACCCGTCGGACCAGGTAAACCTCGAGGCCATTGTCCGGAGCCAGTCCTGTCCCATGTGACAGAAGAGGAGCCTGATAACCTCCTTGTAGGTTCTTATAACCTACCCAGTCAGGGACACCCATAGGAGAGTGTCAATCCACTGTGTGAGTGATTGTGTGTCTGATTGTCTGATTCCATTGCTTTGGCTATGGAAACTTGGATATGCTTCGCCCTGATTCTCAAAGAGCGTCATTTGGCATAATAGTGATTCACTCCACGGAGTGGCCTGGTCTGTGAAATTATTCACAATATGCTGTAGCCAAAAATGCTCCTAAATTCTCGCCAGGGAGGCCAGCAGGGCAGCACCTGAGTAACTCCCCCTCACCCCCGTCTGCGACATCGTACGCTATGGGAGGGAAGCAAAGTATGCCTGCAGTCTTAGACTGTATGTTAAAGAATTTTAGAAAGGGTTTTGCGGAAATTATGGAGTCTGCATGAACCCAGGAAAGATTAAGAACCCTCTGTGAATTAGAATAGCCCACTTTTAACGTCCGCTGGCAGTCAGAGGGAACCCTAGACCTGGCCGTCATCTGGCGTGTTTATATTGTAGTAACCGGCAATCTTGGTCACCAAGTCAGTTTCCATACGTTAACTCCTGGTTGGAAATTGCCAGGATCCTTGCACTTTGGGGTACGGTTCTGCTCTAGTAAAAAGGGACAGTGCAGGATTCTCGTAACCCAGGCTCCGAAAGAAACTCCTAACGCCCCTCCGACAAAGCCCCTTCACCAAGAGGACACAAGTAAACTCCACTGAATGTTTGAGGACAAACGTCTGAGTGCCAGAAAAACATTTCCGGGAGCCGGGATCCACTGTGTTTGGAGACAGTGCAAGTCGCAGCGTGAACGCCTCTGGAACGTAGAGTAACAATCACAACCCTACATTCTGGGCGAGTACAAGCCCGAGGGGAAGCAACCCAGGCCCTGCAGCCAACATAGAAGCCGTCAGCCGGTGCGGCCCGGGTGCCAGCCAGGCCTGGGGGCGGCAAGAGCCTGCGTGCGGCTTTTCTCTGCTTTCCTGCGTCCTGGAAGCAATAGCCACAGTGGCTCCCTCTGGGGCTGCAAACCCAGCCGCCTCCAGTGGAACAGCAATCTAATGGAGGAGAGTCTCCTCTCTCGGCTCCTCCTCCCTACCCCAGTCCTGGGAAGCAGCAATTTCAACAAAATTGGACCCAGGAACCTGGTGGTGCTACACCCTCTGGCCTTCGCCCCAGGGAGCCTGGCAGAGAGAGGACGCAGCTTGGGGGAGGGGGGGGGGCAGGGGAGAAGGAAAGACAGCCCCTTTCGAGGTTCCAGGCACCAGCTTCTCCGGGGAGAGGGCCAAAAGCCAACGGCAGTCAGCACCCGGCACCCCCCGCCCCCTCTCCCCGGTCCTGAAGCTTTCAGTGGCGGCTCTCGGGTCCTTGCTCCCTGCTCGGTCACCACTGAAGAAGCCTGGGGGCTTGCCCCCCCTGCAGCCATGCCCCGCACGCGCATTCTTGTGCTGCGAACCTAAACAAAACCGCGGCCTGACTGCAGCCTCTGGCGGAACTGTCCCAGCTCGGCTTGGGAAGCTGGGAACACCCTGGAGACCACCCCAGCTGCCCCTGCGCTCCGCAAAGTACTGCCCAAAGTACAGTAAAACCAATTTTGCTTGAGTAATGCGAGAGAAAAATAAAAAGAAAGAAAGAAAAAGGACCATCAAGGGAAGGCCCCGCCCAGCTTCCTGACTCCAGATTTCTGCTTCTTTAACTGTACCACACCTGGTGCTACTCTAATGGTGCAGCGGTAGAATTCTTGCCTGCCAAGCGGGAAGGAGAACTAAGTCAACTTTTAGCGAAGGGGAACTAAGTCAACTTTTAGTTTTCGTATGAGGTGTTTCCTGCTTACAAACTCTGTGACAGTTTTGGTGTTCTGGGTGCGGCATGATAAGCGATATGTAAAATGTCTCTTGGTTCTTTAGATGAGGACTATTTAAAGGCCATAGTATATAATACCAAAGGAAACTGCTGCCACAAAACTGAGAAGCAGGCAAACGACGTACTCAGTGTCTCTGAATGCACACCTGAGAACTTCACTGAGAGCTGCTTGGGAAAAGGCTGACTTTGTGAATCTCCTGTCTTTTAACGAGGTTTGGCGCCCCTTTGCTGATTGGCTTCTGTCTGACAGTGTTGGGACACATTGCTTTGTTACTTGGTTCATCTAAACAGCAGCTACAGATTTATTGCTTATTATTTCCTTCTCATTTCTTATAAAAGTGCGATGCACATATGACTTCTCCTCAAGCTCCCAAATATCGGTTGACTCTGATGTTACCTTACTGACAGATAGAGAACCCACCTGTAAAAGGGAGGCTCACCTACTTCCATCAGCAGGAAGGAAAAGAAAAGTTGACCTGTAATTTTGCTGAGTTTGAAAAAGAAGAAGAGGAAGACACTAGGAAAAATTGAAGTGCCGATATCAGTGCTGGATGCACCAGCCACAGTTCTGCTGTCTTATGAGACAATACAGGGCTAATCTTGTTCCCAGAGTCACACTGACTGCAGCTGCACTGACAGCAATTTTCCACCCAAACTCTTCCTAGCTGCTTATACAACATACGGCCTTAGGCAACTGAGACCTAGAATTTCAAGGACTCAGCCATAATCATTTCATAACCCCTCACCATTCACAGGACAACGGACCAGTCTTATCTCAGACGTACTATAGACTCTGGCCTCAGCCCTCAATGTCTCCTGGAAGCTTCGCATGGCCTACCGGCCTCAGAGTTCAGGGAAAGTAAAATGCATGAACCGTACCCTCAAAGAAACATTGTCTAAGATATGCCAAAAAACCTCCCTGTGATGGATGGATCTACTCCCCTTAGGCACTCTCCGCTCCCAGGGTACTCCTATAAAGGATGGTCCCCCCCCCCGCCCCCCACCCCCCCCGCCCCCCCCACCCCCCGTTTAAAATTCTCTGTGGCAGGCCTTCCCCATTGCTGTCATCCATTCCAGGTAGCCTCAGAGTAGTGGGTGACTCCCAGGCCGGCTTGTCGCCCTGGGAAGCATCCTTACGAGCCTGCACTCACATCTACTAGAAAGAACTCCTGACTCGTTAGGGACCCCCGTCCACCCCCACCTTCAAGGTGACAGGGTCTAAGTCAAGATTAGAGACATGAGCCCCTCCACCCAAATAAACAGGCCCATGAGCAGTAATCCTTGTCACCCTCATTGCACTTAAGGTCTCCAGAAACACGCTGTGGATTCACCACTCCTGAGTCAAGCGAGCAGGGTCGGACCAGCCTGCCTGGACTTCTTGTCCAGTGCCCGACGAGCCACTGAAGACCATGCTTGAGAAGACCGCCTGATTGGACCCCCACCCAGCAGGGTCTCCTCCTGTCCAGATTTCTGTTATGGGTTTCTCCTCTGCTCGTGCTCACCTGCCTGAGACCTCTGGCTCTTAGGCGTCCTTTGCCTTTTCCCCCTTAGGTCTCCTCAAAGTGTCCCTGCTTCCGGGGGTCCGGAAAAAGAGCCTCAGACCTCCCAGTTCCCCTGCAAGCTCTTCCCTCTGCAGGCCCAGACTCCCGGATACCTAGGACCCTGCCCCGTGGCTCAGAGCCTCCATCATCTCCGGCTGGTGGGCGCCCCCTGGCTCCTGCCTGGAACTTAGCCTGTTACCTGCCCCCTGGCCTTGCCCAGGCTCCCGGCCCCCGCTGCCAGAGCTTTTCTGCACCTTTGCCCTTCTGCACTCTCTTCAGTAACGGAAGCTACCCATACAGGTTTCGGAGCGCATCACAGTAGAGGTGGCTACGTGCTCATTTTCATTCTCCTTCTGCCCCATTTTGCTGACGCTGAATTCCAGTCTGGGGTCTTTCCTTCCCTTCGCACCCGCTGGGCAGCTTTCACCCCTTTCCTCACAGGTGCTGGCATCTTTACAGGGGTCGCCGCTGGTGCCTCCAGCCTTGGAACTTCTATTGACTTTTACTACAAACTTTCTCAAGAAATCAATGATGACATGGAGCAGGTCACAGACTCACATCACTCCAGACCCAACTCTCCAGCCTGGCGGCAGTCGCCCTTGTGGGCTGGGGAGCCCTGGATCTGCTCACTGCCGGAAAGTGCGGGACCTGTCTTTTCCTCCAAGAAGAATGTTGCTGCTATATAGGCCAGCCTGGGATCCCCGCCGCCAGGGTCCATGAGCTCCAAGGATTGCATGTAGAACCGCTGCGAGGAGCTCACCTCCTGGGGGTTTAGCTTTCAGTCCTGGACTTCCTGACTCCCCCTTACTCTCCATTTTCCTCCTTGCTGCCATCGGCCCATACATATTTGCTGCCCTTGTCCACTTCATTGAAGGTGCAGTCTCCCGTCTCGCCCTGCGGGGCTGTCGCTCTCTGTTTAGATGATGATCTTTTGGGGTTCCCCTTTCGATCATCAATGGGGGGAATATGTTGGGATGGTTTTTCCTGCAGCCCCCCCCCCCCCAAGAGCTCAATTTCCGGCAAGCTCCCCCTAAGAGCTCTGCCCCCTCCTCCTCCCATACCTTATCAGAGATGACTCCTGCAGGCACCATAGTTAGAGGCCTCCCTGTCAAAACAAAGTTGAGGGATCACAGCTGCTAGGGACGGATCTCCCTAGTACCCTGGCCAGATTCTACCCCCAACCCGGAGGCCTGACCCTATAAAATAAAACACCTGACCCCAGTCAGTGCTCAGTTTTTTGGGAAATATCCCACTGGGCCCACTAGTGTAATAAAGCTGAGTTCTCCTTGCCCTCTGGGAGTGCGTCTTGGGTTTCTCAGTCCTCGCCCCCTTTTCCGCAACAAGCCCAAACTTAACATATCATTGTGTTAAGAGATCCCATAGAAAAAGGTTGGGAATTAAAATGAGCACAGTTATCCAGGTAAGAAGAAAACTTCACCTGCATTATGGAAGCTATTTAATTAAGAAGCAAAGTAAAGTAATTTCTGAACCAGTGGTTCATTCTTCAAGTATGATTCCTAGAAGAGGCTTCACTGAGAACTTGTTAGAAATGAAAAGCCCTGGGCCCCACTCCAGACCTACAGTACCGGGAACTCTGGAGGTGGGACCCAGCAATTTGCATTTTAACAATTCCTCCAGCTGATTCTGAGGCGCATAATAGTTTTAGATCCATTGCTCTAAACTTACCCTACAATTCACAATATGTTTGAATATTTAACAAAATGGCACAGCATCTGAGGAAAGCAGGTTTGTCAAATTCTCACCAGCTCTATAACCAAGTGCAGATCTTAATCAGTCTGTGCTCACAGGCTCAAGAAACCCCACACCGAGCAATCAAATCTGAGCACATAAAACAAAGTCAGTTCCATTTCACAGTGCTCCATTTTACTTCTCTGCCTACAATTTAGAATTTTCTCTGGCACTGACCTCTTATACCTATTTGTCCTTTAGCATAGAGCTTGTCTTTGTGAGTTCCTGAATCCCTTCCCATTCTGCCCTGCCATTCACTTCTGTCAACAAGGTCTGCAGAGTCTGGCAGAACATTAAAACTGCTGAGTAAGTAATCTCAATAATTTAGCACAGTACTTCTTATAATCTGTGAAGCAGCAAAACCACTTCTTCAAATGAAACTGCACAAGGATTTCAATTAATGAAACTGATATATGCAGAGCCATTTTTAAGGACTGCAGCAGGGGCAAAAAGGTGGTGCCCTTGGATCTTCTTTCTGTTCTTTGTGCTTATCCTAGAGGTGCCTTACAGAAGTTGGGGGTTTACGAAACTGTCAGGGAGGAAAAATTATCTTCTACCCTTCAAGGTTCTTCTGGCTGAACAATTAATCAAATTGTAACGGCAGAACCAGTTCCAAATAGTCCTATCCTGTTTCAACCAAGATACTGAGTTGCTTTTCAGAGACAACAGACCAACCTGCAAGCCACGCAGCCAAAGCATGTACAGAGGAGAGAATTTAGACTTCTGGCTATGCTTAGAACCAAAGTCACTCCATCCCCACAGAATCAAAGGACCTGGACATAACCGGAACTTGAACACCAAAACCCTTTCAGAAGTGAAGTTGTTGCCCGATAAAAGGGGTTCTTGGTGTTTGCCACAGGAAACAATTCAAAGGTGCACCAAATAAGCCAAGCAAGCAGTAGGTTTATTTAAAAAGGGACAGTACACTCTCAAGACGGTGAGAATAGGCAGGTTCAGAGAAGAGGAGCTGCCCCGAAGAAAAGAGGGGCTTGGCAATTTATTATACTTAAACTGAAGGGAAAACATATTCAAGACTTAGGCATTCCTAGGCGGGTCCTTGCTGATGAGTCCTTCTCATTGGGAGGAGGGATTTTTGTCCTTATTTGGCTCTGTTGGAACTGTCATGGTGACACAGGGGGTGGAGATTTTCCTAAACCACAATGCTAATTATATATATTATGATCCATTATAATTAGCTAAAGTTTACCTAAAGTAGCAAGATGGCATCCTGCATCTGCTCTCAACCACTGAAATCTAGTTCTGGGCAACCTGGTAGCTGCACTTTTTCTTAAGGATGATCGCTTCTCCTCCTTCCTTTGTCTCTCCTCACCTCCTCCTTTTTTTCCTCCCCCATCTCTCCCCAGTCATATTCTTTCTGCCTATGGTAACAAAAGGTCTGCTGTCCAGGAAAAGCCAGTGCTGAGACCCTTTTACCATAAATGGCCAAGTGCCAAGGTCCTCCAAATAAAATCTGTCCTGCCAGAACTCCTGCATACCTGTTCCCCTAACCCTGTAAAAACTTGCCCCGAACCCTGACCAGACAGACAGGTTTGAGTGGCATCTCCTGTCTCTCATGGGTCAACCCAAGAATAATAAAGGCTCTTTTTTTTTTCTCAAAAGCCGGTGTCACGGTTTTGGCTCCTAGGCACGTAGGGCAGTGGGCCTTTGCTTGGTAACAACACTAACAGAAGATAGATTAGCAGGAGAAAAATAAAGGTTAATAACATGTATACATCTTGTATATATACATGGGAGACCCAGAAACAATATTACTTGCCAAAATAGCAGATGCCATTACCTTAAATATCATCTTCAGCTAAAGACAAAAGAAGATGTTGTGGGTGGAGAGTCAGTTATGGGAGGTTACCAGCAAAGGCACAATAAACAAGGGTAAGATTGTTAATGCAGATTTAAGTCTCTGCTTTCTCCATGATACTAAAGGCAGGCTTGGGGAAACGCCCTTATAGATGGATATTTCCCTTACAAATGTAAATGTATCTTACAAAGGGTAACTTCTACTTGGTTTTCAAGCCTTCTCTCCAGTCTATTTTTTAAAATCAACAAGCCTAAAATAATCAATATCCCCAAATAGGCCAATTTTGAGGTGATAAACTCTACTCACGTTCAAAGCTACTGAAGGGATGATCACTCCAAACTGGGAGAGCTTGAAAAACAAAATAAAAATAACTGGATTCTGGTAAGATGACCTTTTAACTTTATATTAAAGTGGATGTTGAAAAGGAGAGAGTGGTGTTGAATTTATTTGGTCACAATTAATGAATATATCATCCATGTGGAAGGTGGGATCCAGGTCCTCCACATGTGCTAATTTCTTCAGGGGTGAAGGTGAGGAAGTTCTCATTCACCTTGTTTTATGAAAGTCTTGCAAGCGTGCCATGTGCATGCTCACATCATAATGTTCTTCACACTGTTAATGTAAAAAACATCCAAACCTGTAGAGGAGTGTTGTAGGACTTTCAGTTCTTCTTGCAGACATAGTGAAGAATTAAAGGTCAATGAGCTGATTAATATGCAAGTAGGTTTTATTAATGATACCTTCTCAGGGAAGAGAACAGGTCTAGCCAAGACAGGGGAGAGGGGGAGCTGGAGGGAGGGAGGGGGAGAGAAAAAGAGAGAGGGGGAGGGGGGAGGGGAGGGGAAGGGAGAGGGGGAGGGGGAGGGGAGGGGGAGGGGAGGGGGAGGGGAGGGGGAGAGGGAGAGGGAGACAGGGGAGAGGGGGAGCTGGAGGGAGGGAGGGGAGAGAAAAAGAGAGGGAGAGAGAGAGAAAAAGAGAGAGGGGGAGGGGGAGGGGGAGGGGGAGGGGGAGGGGAGGGGAGGGGGAGGGGGAGGGGGAGGGAGGAGAGGGAGAGAGAGCAAGAGTTCTGGTTCCAAGGACTTTTAGTTTGTTGAGTGGGGTGAGGAAGTTACATATTAATTTGTTGGGAAAAGTGGTACTGCTCTTCCTTGGGAGGGCGTGACCTCCTAAGATGGGTGGAGGTCTGTTGACTCAGATCCTTATCTTTCTCTAGACCACCTGTTGTCATCTATTGTTGCAAAAACAGATACGTGGCTGGAGGCAGTTAATCAAAGCTTGTTGTGAGCTTTTTCTGTAGGCACCATGGACCCCCTCCCACCCCTCCTCCTCCTCCTCAATTTTCTAACTTCTACCTAACAGAAGTTTAATGAATTTATTTGAGCCAAACTGATGACAACTGCCAGGAGGCAAAATCTCAACGGATTAAGAAAATGCTCCAGAGAATGGCAGTTTTTCATCTTATTTTATACATTGGAATCAAAGGAGGAGACATGAAGGGAGTTACATGAAATCCAATGGTGGTAGATTAAGGGGATGGAAGAAAGCAAAGCAGGGACATTTCTGGGTTTGGATAAAAAGTAAAATGGAGAGACACTTCTTTTACACTGGTGGGCACAGGATAGTTAATAATGAACATTTACAGCACATAGAGATGGTATGTGGGGAACAAGATAACAATGAGTAGTTCTGTGGTCTCCTGCTCTGGTGAGGTGAGCTGTGCCCTGAGGGGTCTAGAAAAAGGGATTACTCTGACATTCCAAAGGCATGTTATCTTAAATGCAAAAGGCCAATAGACAGGCTCACTTAAGGTAAATATTGACCTTTATCAAGGAAGCTACTGGCCAGGGATGAGATTATCTGCCATGACCCACTGTTAGGAATTTTTACATTCAGATCATCCTATATGGTCAATTTCAGTCTCTCAGTTTGTAGGGCCTGCCATGCTGTCCTCCTCCGAACTTGTCAGTTTTCGTATGTGGCTCCTTTTTGGTCCACAACACACATAATCTTCATGTACCGTATGAAGGTGAACTACTAATTAATTTCTGGATTGTATCAACCTGAGATTAAATGATCAACAGTTTTTAATTTTTATTTATTTTTCTAAAACTCAGTTGGGATAGATAATGATAGTACTACTGATGCAGAATATTTTCTTTGTGACGGGATGTCTCATGAAACCGAAGAATGGAAGCATGGACCAAGGAGAGGTGAAGAGTTGTAAAAGAAGATAGTTTATTAGTAAAGAGTAAAGCTCTCAGAATGAGAGGGGGTCACAACCACGTTGCCCAGTGACTGAGGCAAAAACTCTTATTTTTATACCTTCCCTTGCCTGTTTGGGGAAGGGAAGCTGGTGTCTTCTGATGGAATTGTCTGTCAGGTTTGTCCTGTTTGCCCACCCTAAAGGGATTAATGAACCCATCCCTATCTATCAGATCCTTAAGGGAATAACACCCATTCCTATCAGATCTGCTCTGTTTGTCTGGCCAAAAGGGATTTATGAGATAATTTATTAACCTCAAGGACCATCAGGTTGGGCAAAAGAAAGATGACTCGGGAGTATAAGCTAGAAAAGTGGGGTTAGAGGTGGCTATGCGAGCGTGGGCACCGCTTGCGGATGCCTGTCAGTGGCTTGGGTGGCAGGGTGGCAGCTGGGCAGGTGGCCCTGTGCTCCAGAGCCACGCTCTTGTGGCCCCTCCTCTCAGCTGCTGCTGCACAGCTGAGCTGGGGCCTGGGGTGGGAGCCAGGAGACAGAAGCAGCGGGCTGCCACTGGCTGGCTCACCAAAATATGTTCCCGGAGAGCGGGCCCTTCTCGGCGCGATATCCAGGTTCTTGGCATCTCGAGCAAAGAATTCAATGAGATACTGAGGTAAAGTAGTAAAAAGGCAATTTATTAGAAAAAAGTACACTTCAAAGAGCTACAAGTGGGCCCTAACAGAAAGCAGTGGCTCAAGGTCATTATTAGAAGAGAAAATACACTCTAAAGGGTTTGGAGTGGCCCCATGCAATGGCAAAGCTCAAGACTGCATGTGTGGCAGGGGCCTGGGGGTTTTATTTGGGATAGGCTGTTCCACTCCAGGTGTGGGAACTACTTGATTGACACCTGTGATTGACAAGAGGCTATTACCTTATCTCTTCAGACTGCACATGTTCTCTGCAGTTTGAAATTGTTAACTACAAACTGATTGGCTCCCTTCCCTGTATCTGGGCTGAGAGTTTGGTGGGCTTTTCTGCTTGAATGTCTTTATTACAAGCTAAATGACCCTCCTCCCCCTCTACACCTGAGCCAATTACTCTGGTGGTCCCACAGCTTGAATCTATTAACCAGCTATTAAAGTTGTTTCCTCTGGCTTTGTTACGGTCTCCATCTTAATCCCCTCTACCTTAACCATTTTCCTGACTGCCTATAATTTTTCTATCTCAATACCAAAGAACAGAATTATCAAGACAGAAGGCTGGCTAACTATTAAAATTTAATTGTACTTTCAAGTACTCTAAAATAAATTCCTAATCAATTTTCTTTGATTCACAAAAGTAGTAATGTCTATCTATTTCCTCCCACATTGTCTGAGAAAGAGTAACACAGGAAACCTTATTAATTTTCTCTCCTTTAATGATGTAAACAGAGGTGCAGTTGTGGTTTTCAGAAATATACCTATGTAATTACATCCATAGATCACATTCTGTTTAAAATTATTCCCAAAATTTAAATCATTGGATAAAATTTCCTTAGTATTGTGTGAGTCACCAATGTCCAAACAAAATGTCTCAGGTATGTACTCAGGAATCTATTTTATGAGAAAATTTATATAATAAAAACATTTATTATCTTACTTGACTCTTGTATAACAACAAAGGGATATATTTTCTACATGCTTAAATAATAATTAAGGAAAGATTGTTATAGTATCTCTGCAAGGCATATAACATCTTTGTCTTAGCAGTAAGGAAATAGAAGGGAAATACAAAGATAAGTCAAAGACCTTGTAAGAGATGAAAGTAAAGATTGTCCAGGCCTCCTCTCAGAACTTCATCATCTTCATTCACTGAAAAAAAATAAAACATAATATATTAAAAAAAAAATATATGTATATATATATATATATATATAATATATATGAAGATATATATATGTATACATATATATATATATATATATATATATATATATGTATATACACACACACACATCTGGTAATAATGTTGTGTTGAGAATTCTTGTTCTCCTTTTATAGCTGATGAATTAACTTTCTCAGTCACAAGATGGGATTTACTTCTCTGGAAAACTTTATATTTACTCATTTACCGCATATCTAAATTTAACACACTTTAGAATTTGACTTGACAGGTATACAATGAAAAACATCAAACAGTAACTTGTTGAAATCCAAGGAAGCCCTATGTCAATAGGGAGAGTTAAGAGTACTAAAGATCAATTCTGTTATATATATATATATATATATATATATATATATATATATATACATGAAATCAACATTTTTATGAAAAAAACTGTTTTTATCTTTCAGGGACGAAGAGTTGACTCAAAACGTTATCAATTAATATTAAAATTATCATTTAATTTAAAATTTACTTTGTTAGTTTTATTGTGACCAGGACTGACTTTACCTATCAAAATACAACAATTTCTTTTTTCTTAGCAAATTGAGACTTTATATAAAAATAAAAATGGAAAGTCTGAATTGACTTTATTTTTGAGTATTTTTTTTAGTACATCTATCAACCCCTGTTTTGACACAGAACCTTGATCTATTTCCATACTCAGTTTCTTCTCCCATTAACTTTACCCAATCCTCATTATTTTTATTTCATTCACCTGAACAACTCTCGGATCCATACCTACATGGAGCACATGAGGAGAACACAAAATATATGTGAAGCAAACCCAAGACTGGATCAGCTATTGGTCCTGAGATGGGCAACAGGAGCATTTCCAATTGAAGATAGGAAACAATGACAGGACAAAGGATGCCTTGTAAAGAGAGGATTTCAGCTCAAGCATGATTAAAATTATACTTCCCATTTATAACCTACTTTTTCTTAGTATAAAGCATGTGTCACCCACTTATGGGCATCTATAAACTTACTTGTCTAATAATAATATTACTATTATAACAATAGATAACATTAAGTTCTTGCTATATGCCACATACAAGATAGGAATAACTATGTAAATCATAAGGGCAGTAAAATTAAAAATGCAAGTTTTATGTAACAAAAACAGAAAGCCTATTTTTAAAGAATGGGATTTGACCAAGTTTAGACAGAAAAACCTTGCTGTAATTAACCAAAGATACCCAAGAGGGGACAGGTGGAATACCAAGGGATGCAGACTTTAACTCCTTTTGTGGTAGACGCTGAAGCATGGTACAGAGACTATCAATACTAGCACTTGATAACAGGTCAGAAGTAGGAGAAAGGTGAGGAGAGAATAAGAACTAGCAATTATGAAAACTCTATATGTATTTCATTAAATGCTAACTTAAAAAAAATCAGGAAGTAGTATTATATTCCCCATTTTACAGAAGAAAGCCTGAGGCTAACTTCGTAATGGCCAGAACTGGAATCCAAACTTAGCTGGGTTTCATTCCAAAGCCCATGTTTGGCCCTGGAAATTGTCTGCCTTTGGACACTAACCAGAGCAGAAATGCTGCTCTAGCCAGCCCTGAAAATGTCGTTAGCCCAGACCTACTGCGGGTGGATTCTGGTAAATATCTAAACCTAAAGCATAGTCACATATGTTACATTGGAATGTCAGGAGGTCATTTTCTAGTTGCTATAGACTAGCTTTGGATCATTGGGTGGAATTTACCCAAAATATTTTACAGCTTCAGGGATAAAATTCAGGATAAAATTCGGGAATCAGGTTTTCTGAATTGATACCAAATTGAATAAAAGCATTTCATGGTAGTAATTGTCATCAAAGTGCAATCTCCTTAACTGGGTCTCACATTAATTGGGAATCCAGATGGATGGTAGTCCATCATGAAATAGTATCATTCCAGTTTCTCAGGCTACAGACCTTGGAATCATCCTTGATGATTCTTTTCCTCTAATAACCCTTATTTGATCTCTCAGGAAATCCTTCTGGCTATATCTTCAAGTATATCAGAATATGACTATTTCTCACCACCTTCACAGCTATGTCTCCCTGTGTCAGGTCACCGTCATCTTTCACCTGGTTTACTGCAGTAGCCTCCTATCTGGTCCCTCTGCTTTCGTTCTTGCCCTCTACTTTCTGTTCTTCACACAAAAATATGCAATTGATCCTTTTAAATTCAGTTGCTCCTCAGCTCAATATCATTGGTGTTCCATCTCACTTGGGGTAAAAGTAAAAAATCATTCTAAGGGCTTATAAGGCTTGACATGATTCCATCATCTCCTCCTTTACTCACCTCCATTACTCTCACCTTTGCTCCCTATCTTTCAGCCACACTGGTCTCCTTGAAGTTTATCAATACGTTAGCCATACTCCTCTGCCTTAGGGACTTGATAGAAGCTGTTTACCCTGCCTGAAACATTTCACTGCAGGTACTACATGGTTATCTTCCTTACTTCATTCCTGCTTTTGTTCAAATGTCATTTTTTCAATAAGGTCTACCCTAACTATTCTACAATTGCAACATTTCTTACCTACAATTTTCCTTATCATGATCTATTTAAGTATTTTTGGATCATTATCTTGGGTCTCTGTAAAAATGTTTTTTTCCAGAGATCCAAAATAATAACCCATACATTTCAGGGATTTTAAAGAGGAGGCTGAACCAGACCAACCTAACTAATACTGCCTGTTCTGTTAGGTATTTGGGCTATAAGAGGTAAGCATCTGCTTTGAGAAATAGCAACCGATCTGGAATTGTTCCTTATACTGCCATTGGGAAGCCAGTGATCCCATTCCTTAAGGAATCCTGCCATCAAATTCATTTTTACTTAAGAACAGTTTTGTGAGGAAACGTAAAATGGTATTACCATAACTAAACATGTTGATTCATCAGTATAACAATATAATAACATAGCTTTCAAAATAACCTCGCAGAATCAGAAAAAAAAAAAAAAAAAAAAAAAAAAAAAATATATATATATATATATATATATATATATATATATATATATATATAGCCTCTTAGGAATCCTGTAGGTGCTGAAAATATATCATTGCTTTATGGATTTGTTCAAAATCCTCTTGGTAAGAGGGGATAAAAAAAAAAAAAAAAAGAGTCCAAAATACTGTATCTAATAATGTAAATGGAATTAACCTCTTCTGGTTATTTCTAGGAGTTCTGGAAGCTTTGCAAGGCAATGTGTTGGGGAAAAGACGAAGTATTAAGAAAAATGAAGACTATGAAAACTGAAGTTCAAATTCAGCTTTTACTGCTTAATAACTGTAACTTTGTTAGGTTGAATTATTTGACTATTCTGGCTTTCAGTTTCAACATCTATAAATGCAGATTGTAAATCTTAGTTTGCATGATTGTTGTGATGATTGAAACCAATGTGTAAAATGAACCTAATACTGTGCCTAGTACATCCATTAAATGAATGATAAATGCTATTATTACTATTAATCATTCTTACCAGTTTCATGTTAATTGGCTAATGAAATAATTTTTAAAGGTGGACTTTTTAAATTTTATTTGAATTAGACATGTCTTATAGACACCTTTCTAATATAAATAAAAAAACAAATGAATTTAAAAGATAAAAAAAAAGAAAAATGAAGAGGATCAGATAACTTTCATTCGACTGGAATATATTTTCATTCTGTATATAATAGATGAACATTTAGAACCTCTTTCCAAACAGATCTCAGCACTGTAAGATCATTTCACTGATTTTAGGTTTATGATTACATGAAAAGCACTTTCAGTATTTGGTTTCATCCCTCAATTACTTAAATGTACGGTGCCTAGATTTTAAGCTAATAGGGGGAAAAAAACTCGCACACTATTGGGAGGCCGGATGGCTCAGTGGGTTAGAGCATGAGCTTCTGAACAATAGGGTTGCCAGTTCGATTCCCACATGGGCCAATGAGCTGCACCCTCCACAACTAGATTGAAGACAGTGAGCTGCTGGCCGGATGGCTCAGCTGGTTGGAACGTGAGCTCTCAACAAGGTTGCCGGTTCAGTTATGGGATGGTGAGCTGTGCCCCCTGCAACTGAAGATTGAAAAGGCAAATGGACTCGGGGCTGGTTTGTGCCCTCCACAGCTTGACTGAAGGACAACGACTTAGAGCTGATGGGCCCTGGAGAAACACACTGTTCCCCAATATTTCCCAATAAAATTAAAAAACAAAACAAAACACAAACAAACAAATCTATCACACTAAATGTGTTTATCCAGTTGCCAAAGCTCCAGCTTTTATGGTAATGTGTAGCACAGCAGACTACTCAGTACCATACAAGTATGCTGCCACGACTGAAATGGACCATAAGTGGTCACTTCTGTCACAGGGAAACCTGAATGAACAATGGTACATTCATCGGCACAATTAAAATATTTCAGTCAAGTCAATAGACTTTGATATTGATTGGTCTCAATCTCCCATCCCTCATCACAGTCTTTGTCTCCAGTCACAGCCTTTGTCCCCATTCAGGTCTCCACCACTCAGAGTCTTGGCTGAGGGGCTCAAAGACAGGGTCCCTCTCCAGACATCCCATCTTTTCCAAGAATCCACCCCACTGCTCAATCAGGGCTCTTCTCTGGGACACAACTTTCTCTTTCAATATAGTTTCACCCTAATGACTTGACTTCAAACTGTCTTATAATTCTTAGAATGCCCTCCCCATAAACAGACTTCACTCACTCCTTGCATCAGACCTTGCAACTGAAAAATAATGTTCCCACCTATCCTCAAGGATTTCTCCTTTGCTTCTCTCTCTCTCTCTCTCTCCCTCCCTCTCCCTCTCCCTCTCCCTCTCTCTCCCTCTCTCCCTCTCTTTGCGGCTCCTTCCTTTTTTAACTCCAACTAAATCAGAGTCCCAGGCCCTCATCTTTCCTTGAAGGGAAGGTGAAGGTACCTGGACCCTTCAGACCAATCTTGTTTAGATCCTCCACATTTGCGCTTCAGAGCAAAGTAAAATGATCTCTGATTAGCAATGTCTCTCCTTATTTGTGACTGATTGTGGGGACAGAGTCCCAGAGAGCAGTTTCCAGGCTCTCAGCCTCACGTGGAAAGGTGCTGGCTCAGGTAGTAGATGGCCGTCAGCTGTGACTAGTTGGCCATCAGCTGTAACCAGTTAGCCATTGACCATGATATAACTGCCGTGGCTGAGCTAGCAAGTGCGGATTGCAGTTAACAAGGGGTTGGTTTGTTGGCAGAGATACGGATGGCAGGCTGCAGACTGTATGGCTCCCGCTTCCTGTGTCTCCAACCCAGCCGCCAGTGAGAATATACTGGTATAACTCCCCTATCTATGGCTCCGTTGGAGTTCCTTTTTGGCCTCACCACATCCTGCGCTCTTGTTTGGGGAGCAGGACTAGAGTCCCTGCATGACACATGGCTCAGTGAGCAGGGTGTGGTGTCAGCCGAAACTCTCCAAAAGGTGGTGGAGCAGCTTCTGCATATGGGCGCTCAGTTTCGGAAAGCCCGTGAGCAGCAGTGCCGGGAACAGAAGGCACAATCTGCTTGGAAGAAATGTAACCCCTCAGTGAATCGGTGGATCTCTCGAGCCTCCGGATGGCACGCCACCCTGTTGGCGGGTGTCACCTTCGTTTTGGTGGTCAGCTGCTGCAGTGGGCTCCTAGAGTTGTGGGCATCTTACACCAAGACCTCCACCCAATCAGACTGCTGAAGCGGCGAGCAGGAGTCCGGCCAGGTAGGAATGGTGTCTGACTCTGGGAAAGAGGACGTGTGGCTCCTATACAGTGTGTGGTGCCTGGCAGCCACTGTTCTCGGGAGCTGGACCCCCATGGAGGGGTGGGAAGATGTGGATGGTTTTCCAACCAGTATAGGCTGGAGAAAGCGAAGGTCGTTGCCGCCATGTGGGCTGGGAAGTGATTGCTGAGGCAGCTCAGATGTGGGACTTGTAGTCCCAGGAGGAAATGCTTGCTGAGTCCTCGGTGGAGGATGCAGGTGAGGTCAAGGTCGTCCCTCACCCCCAGGTTGGGGAGGACTTGGAACCCTTGCCCTGCGGAGAGGGTATACATTGTAGAGCTGGCACACAGCGCTGGCGAATGACTGTGGACTATGGGGAATTGCCTTCCATCCCTGATTTGATGGACCATTTAAGACTGTTTGCTTGGGAATGTACCACCATGTAGTGGAACTGGTGGATGTTTACTTTCTGTGTCTCGACTGGCAGCCATGGAGAATATGTAAGCACCTTGGCTGTGAGCCACTGTTGTTCCAGCACAGTACCCTGAGAAACTCTGGCTGTGCCCAGGAAGTCTGGCTGCGCCCAGGAAGTCTGGTTGTGTCCAGAAAAAAGGTGGACATTGAGGGACAGCCCCTCAGACATTACTTGAACTGGACTGAAACTTTTTCTCATGAGTTGGGTTCCTGACACAGGGCCCCTCGCAGAAGATGCTTGTCGTGTAGATTGTGAGGCGTGACCCTGTAGGAGTGGAGTGTGGGGACAGAGTTTCCAGGCTCTTGGAAGGTGTTGGGTGCTGGCTCAGGTAGTAGATGGCCATCAGCTGTAACTAGTTGGCCATCAGCTGTAACCAGTTAGCTACTGGCCACTGATATAACTACTGTGGCTGAGCTAGCAAGTGTGGATTGCAGTTAGCAAGTGGGGTTGGTTGGTTGGCAGAGAAGCGGACCGCAGGCTGCGGATCATATGGCTCTTGCTTCCTGTGTCTCCAACCCAGCTGCCAGTGAGAATATAGTGGTATGACTCCGCTATCTATGGCTCCGTTGGTGTTCCTTTTTGTCCTCACCACATCCTGCGTTCTTGTGTGGGGAGCGGGACAAGAGTCCCTGCATGACACTGATTCCATATTACTTTAGAATTTTAGAATCAGTCTCTTCAGCAATGATTTTGCAGAAACATTTAATTCATACTAATGAGTGACCTGTGATTTACTGTTATTTTTTTTTTTTTTAAAGTCACAAGTCCCTGAGCAGGGTTTAGAAGTGTTTTTCAAGTAGTATCAATAGGATTGTATAGAAGTTATAGTAGGGTAAGTTCTGTGGAAATATGTTTGAGAAGTGTTGGGTTAAACCAAATTAATAGCTTCTGATTGGGGGGGGGGGGGGGTTATTGTTTGTTTGTTTGTTTAGCTAATATGTTTGATAAATCTATACAAGGTGATATAGTATATAGTAATTCCCAAAAGTATTTAAACTAGAAAGTGTTTTTCAACTAATTTGAAAAATAATATCTTAGAGTTTCTAATATCTTAGAGTTTCTAATAATGTAAATATACCCCCCTTGTTTTTTGTTTTATTTTTAAAGAGTACATTTAGGTTTTCTGGAATTCCCCCATCAAATTATTAGATTAAAAAATCAAGTTCTGTGAAAAATTAGTTTACAATGCCAACAAGGGTATAATTGCATCTAAATGTCAATAACACTACCATTTGTCATTAAATGTTTAAGATAATCACCAGATACCATGCTACATTTTGACAAGATTTTCAATGTTAAATTGGCTGAATCAAGTGAAAATGGAAACACTGTTTATTTGGTTATTTTCCTCTTATCTTTTAAAAGTAACTTTTTTTTAATTTAATTTATTGGGGTGACAATTGTTAGTAAAATTACATAGATTTCAGGTGTACAATTCTGTATTACATCATCTATAAATCCCATTGTGTGTTCACCACCCAGAGTCAGTTCTCCTTCCATCGCCATATATTTGATCCCCCTTACCCTCATCTCCCACCCCCCACCCGCCTTACCCTCTGGTAACCACTAAACTATTGTCTGTGTCTATGAGTTTCTGTTTCTCATTTGTTTGTCTTGTTCTTTTGTTGTTCTTTTGTTGTTTTTGGTTTATATACCACATATCAGTGAAATCACATGGTTCCCTGCTTTTTCTGTCTGACTTATTTCGCTCAGCATTACGCTCTCAAGATCCATCCATGTTGTCACGAATGTTCCTATATCATCTTTTCTTACCGGTGAACAGTATTCCATTGTGTATATATACCACAACTTCTTTATCCATTCATCTATGGAAGGACATTTTGGTTGTTTCCATGTCTTGGCCACCGTAAACAAAGCTGCAATGAACATTAGCACACGTGTCTTTATGTATAAATGTTTTCAGATTTTTTGGGTAGATACCCAGGAGAGGGATTGCTGGGTCATATGGTAATTCTATTTGTAATTTTTTGAGGAACCTCCACACTGCCTTCCATAACGGCTGCACCAGTCTGCATTCCCACCAACAGTGTATGAAGGTTCCTTTTTCTCCACAGCCTCTCCAACACTTGTTACTATTTGTCTTGTTGATGATAGCCATTCTGACTGGGGTGAGGTGATATCTCATTGTGGTTTTTATTTGCATTCCTCTGATGATTAGTGAAAAAGTAACTTTTTTTAAGAGAACTTACATATTATTGTTGTGGTGGTGGTGGTGATGGTGGTAGAAATACTTGTGAGCTTAGGGTAAAAGACATGCTCAAATAGCAGCTCTGACTTTTATCAGCTGTGACATTGGCTGTGTTTCCATTTCATCCCTCAAAAGAAAAAAAAATAGTAATGCAATTCAAAGTCATCAGTCGTCATGGAGAATCACAACAGATCAGTCCCCATGCTAGATGCCACGGATAGAAAGGAACAAAACCCCAAAATGTGCAGCAATCCAGTAGGGGAAAATAAACATAATTTAAAGAATGCAATATAAAATGATGAGTAAAATAGATGTGTGCACTAAGAAAACAAATGTAGCAGAAAGGTGAATACCTCTAGGGTTGAGAGTAAGGAAAGCTTTACAAAGGAGGCCTTGAGTTGGCTTTGAGAAACTGACATTCTTCAATTAGGGTCAGGGAATCAGGACTGGAAGTAGCTAAGGCAGAGGGAAGAACCTTTGAGGAGGTGGTAACATGAAAGAGCATGGCAAGTTTCTGAAACCGTGATTTTCATTTGCTGCTAGACAGTGAAGAGACATATGAAGAGAAATGAGTCTAGAAAGATAGGCAGAGGCCAGATCATGAAAAAATCTCATACGCCAAGCTGAGAAACTCGGACTTATTTTCCATAGTCTGTAGGGAAGTTTACAGGGTTTCTATCAACGTGGTGACCTAAGCATGCACATGCTTTGTGCAGGTTGCGCTGCCCAGGGCTGGGGAGAGGTGATTATCTGTTCTACTTTCTCGTGTTTGTTTGGAGGACCAGTTTCTTCATAATGCATTCTATCATACAAAGGTAGGGTATTTACAGGATTCTTCACCTCAAGACAATGCTTTAACCATATTTTAAGACATTAAAACCCTCTCTGCATTTAACATTATTCTTTAGTCCCTGCCATGAAAAGTGGGTCCTTTTCGATTGTCTACCCTACACTAGAATTCAAGACACATGTCTAAGTCATATCGCAAGGTTTAGAAATAAACCTTTGTAAAATTTGGAAATTTTACAAAAGCTAAGGGTCTGCAAGAGTAGGATGCATCCAGGTATGTGATCCTCACAGTCCCTGTCACCCCCTAGCGTGTTCTGAAGTCCGGGTGCTGCAGGGCTGGCAGTGTGGGTGTCTGTTCCAGCAGATAAACACCTCCCTCTTTTTCCTATTTAAAGGTTAAGTGGGAGAAAGCAGCCTTGTCCATGAGGAGATTAAAGGCAAAGGAGCAAAGGAGCCTGCATTAGTGTGCCAGCTCTTTATAGGCATTATCTGCAGTACAAACTGCCCTGGTTCTGGAGACCTGAAGTCTTAAGGACTTTTGCAGGCCCCTGACATAGGACAAATCACTGGTCCCATGGAAAGCTGTATATGGGGGAAGCCTCTCCCTCTGAGGA
The DNA here is from genome assembly GCF_057876585.1 of Rhinolophus sinicus. Classification (NCBI taxonomy): domain Eukaryota; kingdom Metazoa; phylum Chordata; class Mammalia; order Chiroptera; family Rhinolophidae; genus Rhinolophus; species Rhinolophus sinicus. The sequence goes on along the minus strand of NC_142502.1, from coordinate 70,701,941 downwards.
AAACTGGATCTCACAGTCCCAGCTCCCTTGTCCAGAAAACCCTAAGTAAGTTCCCAGGGTAATGTTTAGATAATCCTGCTCATTTCCCTATAGCTACCTTATGGATGATTTAGGTGCTGTGTTACACAATAAAGGAAAATACTGACCTGAGAGTTTGAGCATTTCAGGGCTGCTCAGTATAATATCCTTATATCCCTGTAGCCCCAATCACATGCAATGATATCTCCAACCCCCACCCCGCACCCCCGCCTTTTGAGGTCCTAGAAGGCAGGGAAACACTAAATTCAACATTGAATTATAGACTGATGTTGAAAATTGCTGAATTTCATGACAATACATTGTATTCTGATTTAACGAAGTACTATATTGTATGGTTTAGACAATTAGACCACAGCAAATGGATCAGTGTACAATGAAGTACTAATTGTACAAAAGCAACTATTTCATAGGTGATGTTGGTGTGGATTGAAGGCCTTGGGGAAAGTTTCACGGGAGAGGATTTGAGGCATCTCAAAAGAAATGGAAGATTTTTGATACACAAAGACAAGCATGGGTACATTTGCAATGTGTGGGCAGAAGAAGGAATGCTCACAGTTGAACAGCATAGATACGGGGCTGGGAACGAGCCTGATATTAGTGTGCAGGCTCTGCAGGGTTGACATGAGTCAAGGAGAAGCCGCAAACTACCAAGCAGAGTTGGTTATGAGAACTAAGGACCAGGGTTACTAACAGGTCAAGTCCCATACTAAGTGGCAAAAAGTCATCGAGAGGTAAAATGGACTTGATTTTTTAAAATGTACCTAAGTTAAAGCACAAAATAGTGCTGTAATTCTATTACGTATAACCCAGATTATTTATTAGTAGGTTCAAGGGCAAAATCCTTAAGAAAACATTTAATAATTTAACATTTTAAGTTCATGAAGAACTCTGAAATCATTTTGTTGAACATTATATTTACAAAGAATTTATTGTTTATTATTATACAAAGTTTCATTGCTACTATTAAGAAGGCAGCTGAGACTCTAGATTTTTTTAATGCAATCTAGAAGTATATTAGAATTGTAACATATTTAGTGTATTTTCTTAAAGTAAAATTTTAGAGAAATATGTCAGTTTTAATGGTGAGTATATGAAAACATCTGTCTCAGGAGAACAAAGGAAAACTCCAGAAAACAGAAGGGTGGGACAAATGGAGAACTAGTGGGTGGCCATTCTTCAAATCTCTGTGAAGAAGGAACAAATGAGATGAACTTAATCAGTTAACATGTTTAAAGATTTTATTCTGTCCATACTCTGCCCCACAGAGCCCTCAAAATCCCACCTGTGGTCTGGATGCTAACCCAAGCTTCTAAGGGAGAGAGCTGCATCTGGCAGGCACTGAGGATAAAGAGAGAAACATTGTTACTTATTTAACAAGTTATTATTCAACGATTTTAGTAGCTGTAAATGGATAATAATCCCCAAATCTCAAAGGATCAGAGAAGTGCTAATGAGCATAGAAGCCTATCTACTTTCTTAAACCAGCTCCTTTTTTAACAGCATATTCACACTGACTTTTATATCCACAGAAGTTACAGGTCTCAACCATTAATGAAAAATGGAACAAAGAATGAGAGTATGTAGGCTTAAGAGCATTGATAAGACAAGCACTTAACTAGTTAGAAAGAAAAGAAGAGGTTAGCAAATACTTACATACATAATACAATAAAATTTAAATTAAGTATGTACTTACTATTTATTATCACAATGTTGGCTGTCTAAGCCTGTTTGAAAATCAGGGTGGAAAGTAGCTTTTTTTACTATAAAATTATTTGTTTTACGAGTTGCATGGCTTACTATTAACCTTAAACTGAAATACATTTGTTATAGAAAACCACACTTTATGAGTGTTTGCTGAAGGAAACTGTTCACTGAAAGTTGTAAACTATCTTTGTCAAAGGAGGTTAATTTTACCTACCAAACTTGATAATTAGTTTAATATGACCTAAGTGAAATTGCTCTAATTAACTACATTGGCATCAAAGAACTTTGCAGAGATCTTAACATCAGGAATATTAGCCATAGGCAATTTCTTCTTTATACAATAAGTATTTTCCAATAAAAATAAAATGATTAACTGTTTCAATAAGCAACATGGTACATTCAAGGGAGGATAGTTGAGACAAATTGAATGAAGAAACAATTTATAAAACAAACTGGTAAGGTTCAGGAAAATCAACCAAAAATGGTGAAGTAGCCTGGGGCCAGTGGGGAGCTATTACTACCTTGCCTCTGAGTGGTTAAGAAGAGGGAGTAGATATAAGTACTCTGAGAGAGCAGCTGTAGCTGTGGGTGGTGCTGTTGAACAGGAGTTGAGACCTTTGGTAGATAAGCGCATCTATGATCAATACAGGTTTATCATGAAAAAAGATGGGGACATATACCTCCTTGACTCTGCCAACTCTCTGATCGTGTCCTGGTGACTCTCATAAACCCAACCCAACCAGAAACCAGGGGCCAAAGTAACATATTGATCCATCTGGAAAGGTCTGCATTTTAGGGCACAGAATGTGGCACCATAGGTGGAGAATGGATATGGTGGAACGGAACAAAATCTGTTGCTTTTGTCCCTCAGCATGCACCCTCATTATTCATCCAGAAAAACAAAAACAAAACAAAAATGTGTGTTCCCAACTCAGGGAGTATGCAAGCTCTTATCAGCTACTATATCTCAACAGAGTCAAGTCAGTTCAATCAAAATCACACCTGATATCTAATGTAGTGAACAAAAATGGGAAGGAGAGGGAACTAGTTGGCATAATATATAGCTGATATAGGCCCCACTTTTGCAAAAGGCCTTGTTAACAAGCAAAGCTTCATTCTTCCATACCTATTTCATGTTCTCCTTATGCTCTACTTCCTAGTACTGTAATTGGACAAGTTGAATGACCCAATCTTTTATCTCTATATGATCTCAGTCTTTGTCGCTCTTAACTTTATTGGATCACTGTGGTTACCAATTGACAAAGATTACAGGGCAAGAGAGTCCTAAGAATCCCAATGTATAATGTGGTTCAGACATAGTCTCCTTTTACCTATTGTAATTCAACCCAATTAACTCATAGTAATTCAGATAAATTTCCTTGATCATTGACCTCCTTCTCTGCTTGTTGGTTTAGTGAATGAAGAGCCACAAATTGCCAATGAGAAATATCAACTTCCAAATTAATGAAACAATGGCTATGGTCCCTGGTGGAAACAATTCCAATGGCATTTTTCACAGAAGTAGAACAAACAGTCTTAAAATTTGTATGGAATTACAAAAGACGCTGAATAGCCAAAGCAATCTTGAGAAAAAAGAACAAAGTTGGAGGGATCACATTCCTTGATTTCAAACTGTATTACAAAGCTATAGTAATCAAAAGAGTATGTTATTGTAAAAAGAGACACATAGATCAATGGAACAGAATAGAGAGTCCAAAATATACAATCAATTAATTAATTACAAAAGAGCCGCACATATACGATGGGGAAAGGATAGTCTCTTCAATAAATGATGTTGGAAAAACTGGACAGATATGCAAAATAATCTAGAGCACTGTCTTATACCATACACAAAGATGAACTCAAAATGTAAAACCTGAAGATAAAACTCCTAGAAGAAAGTATAGGTGGTAAGCTCCTTGACATGGGTCTTGGAGATGATTTTAAACATCTGACACCAAAAGCAAAGGCAGCAAAAACAAAAATAAACATGTAGAACTACATCAAACAACAACAAAAAAATCTGCACAGCAAAGGAAATAATTAACAAAATGAAAAGACAACCTACTGAATGGTAGAAAATATTTGCAATCATATATCTAACAAGGGGTTAATATCCAAAATATATAAAGAACTCATGCAACTCAATAGCACACACATACAAAAATCTGATTAAAAAATGGGCAGAGGATCTGAATATACATTTTTCCAGAGACGACATACAGATGGCCAACAGGTCCATAAAAAAAGAAAACAAATTTTCATCACTAATCCTCAGGGAAGTGCAAATCAAAACCACAATGATGTATCACTTCACACCTGTTAGAATCACTATTATCAAAGACAAATAACAAGTGTTGTTAAGGATGTGGAGAAAAGGGAACCTCTTACTCACTGTTGGTGAGAACATTGATGCAGCCACTGTGGAAAGCAGTGTGGAGGTTTCTCAAAAAATTAAACATATAACTACCATATGATACAGCAGTTCCACTTCTGGGTATTTACCTGAAAAGAAAACAAACAAAAAAACCCCGAAAAACAAAAAACACTAATTTTTAAAGATATCTGCACTCCCATGTTTATTGCAGCATTAATTACAATGACCAAGACATGGAAGCAACTTAAGTGTCCATCGATGGATGAATGGATATAAAAGATGTGGTATATATACAATGGAATACTATTCAGCCATAAAAAAGAATGAAATCTTGCTATTTGCAACTTTGAGTGCATTATGGCTAAGTGAAATATGTCAGACAGAGAAAGACAAATACCATATGATCTCACTTATATGTGTAAACTAAACAAAACGAAAGAATACCAAGCTTATAGATACAGAGAGTAAATGTGGTTACCAAAGATGGAGGGTAGTGGGTGGGCAAAATGGGTGAAGGGGGTCAAAAGGTACAAATGTTCAGTTATAAAATAAATAAGTCATAGGAATATACAGCATGGCGACTATAGTTAGTAATACTATAGTTAATTAACTATAGTTAATAATACTGTATTTCATATATGAAAGTTGCTAAAGGTTCTCACCACAAAAAGATACATTTTCATAATTATGTATGGTGACAAATTAACTAGATTTATTGTAGTGATCATTTCACAGTGTATAGAAATATTGAATTATGTCGTGGACTTGAAATTAATAAAATATTATGTCAATTATATCTCAATTAAAAAAGATAGTACTTTGGAAATATTATTCAAATGAGTTAATAATAGAAAAAGTCTATATTTAGGGTGAGGAAACAAGGATTAGAATTCTAGCCCTCCTACAGAGTAACTTTTTTTTTTTTTTTATGTTGTTGGACAATTTATTTCATTTATCTTCAGCTCATTCCACTTTTGCAAAAAAAATAGGATGAATAATACCTCCTCATAGGATTCAAAATTATAGCAGTTAAATGAGATTGTAAATAAGAGTATTTGGTGTACATAGTAGATACTCTAGTAATGAGTCCCTACTCTCTGATAGCTCAGGTAAATATTATCACCCTTCTCTATGTTCCTCTATTGTGGTGTCAAAGAAAAATTCCACTGGACAAAGTTAAACAAAAAGGAAAACTTACTCAAGACTGTTACAATAGGGCAGAACGACTAAACATCAATGAAATAAAATGTGGGAGGCTTTTAAGCACTGTAGTGAGCTGGTGGAAAACTGCTAGTGAACATTGTGAGGGGGAGATTGATCGATGGAATGTGTGGACTACACCGAGTTATTCCTCAGGTTATAGATGCTTTATTTTGTGATTAGGCATCAGTGTTTGCTAATTGGTGCCCACTGAAGTTAGGTTCTTACCCTCTACAGACACTGGGAGGTACAGGTGCAATCTTCCTTGGTGATTACATCTCAAAGGGATGGCTCCCAGATCACAAAGACACTCCCAGGTGGTAAACTGGCTGGAAGTTAGGAGAAAATGTATCTTCATTTCAAAGGGACAGAGCAAAGGGATTTGCAGTTGCAAGTTTTCTCCAGTAACTGATCTAAGAAAAGGGAAGTCTGGGACCTGGAGTCTGGAAGTAAAATCAAGCTGAGGGGAACATTAAGGCCTTCTGGGCCAAAGTACTAAGGTTTCACACTTAGATGTTTTTCTGAAGTTGTGCTTATATTAATTGAAAGCAGTGTTGTCTTTAGATAAATCTTTGTGAAAGGCCTCAGAGAGAAAATTAGGTCTGAACAGGGTTTTATGAATGAGTTTGTCAGAGAGAAGGGACAAAGCATTTATGAGCAGGGGAAACCGTGCATGAAAACTGAGAGGCAACAAGACCCTGCTATGTGGGTGAAGGGAGGTTGGTTTTTTGGGTTTTGTTTTGCTTACTTCCTCATCTGTAAATACGAGTGATGAAGCCACCAACAGAATTAGTTCGTGAATAGGCACTGGAACATAGGAGATAGACAAGAAATTTGTATTTACCTTTCTACTAGTTCCTCCTTCCTCTTGTTGGTCAAGAAGCTTCGTGTTTCATCTATTTTCTTCCCTGACTTCTTTCGTTTTATTTTATTTATTTGTTTTTTGCTCAGAGGTGGGGAAAATACTTTTGCTGGAGAACAGAGTGAATATTATCTCCTAACATGTGATAATGAGTACCAGTGTGTTTGTATGTATACCCTACAAGGGAGATACTTTTTACTTTTCTATATTATCACTACCTGTCGTATTATATTGCCCCCCAAATTAAAAGAAGACAAAACAACAAAACCCAGTGCAGACCCAGTTGCAGGGAGGCACAAGCCCCTTTTACTCAAGGGGAGAATTTCAGTGGCCAGGGCTTGCTTCCTTAGTTACCCTCTAGGAAGCTGTCTCCCTCATTCTCCTAATCAGGTGTGACAGTGAAGGCGCTCCCACCACCCTCTCCATTGTTGCTCAGGAACCCTGAGGTGCATGCACACTACTGAGATGGAATGAACATTGTCCTTTGTCTCCCCCGCATTCTATTCCCACATTCTTACTCATCTTCCTTGTTTCCTCTGTATTTATAAAAGTTTCTACCCCCTCTTTTCTCTTATTTGGTGGTTCCATACCATTTTGTTTTCTTCCTTGAATTTCTTGCGTTTTCTTTTCTTTCCTCAAGACACAGTCAAGTTTCTTTGGTACTCTGTGGACCTCCCTCTTTCCTCTCCTTTCCTTAGTCAGTGAAATAGGTTAAAGCTTAACCCTTTACCACAGTGAGGAAGCTCTCAAGATGCTTTCGAAATACGTTTTTTTTAATCCTTTCCTTTGGACAGGAAATTTCACAAAACTCTCAAAGTCCCTGGTAGATTTAAATTAATTATTGTCTAATTCTAGAGACTTCATCAATCGGCCTCATCTTCAAGATATTCTGATATTCTATGCTTCTCTTAAGCTATCATTTATTCTTTAGTAATCAAAATTTTGCCCATGGCTACTTTTCTTCAATCCTATTTTCCTTCCTGGGCTTTCTAGATGGTCCATTCTTCAGTTCTGTTCATAATTGTTTCCCTTCAATTTGTGAAGCCAATTCTACCCCATCTCATATTTTCAAGCACCAAACTCATGTGAGATTGTTATTAATTCTGGAAATTATCTTATGAGATTGTTATTAATTCTGGAAATTATCTTATGTCAACAAACAAATAAGTCAATCTATGGAAATTGCAAATATATTTGTCAGTTTCATTCAACACATTTTGCAAACGGGGATAGAATTTGTATAATGGTTTTGCCTTATTGAGGTGAAAATTTTTTAAAGGCAGAAGCAGATTGTTCTTTTGATATATCACATCTAATACAACACCAAGGACAGAGTGGGTGTTACACAGTAAGTGCTATTGTTAACAGGCATTGTGAACTCTTTTGAATTATCACTTTTAAAATATAGAGAGAATCTTTTCACTTTAAAGCATCCAGCCTGTTATAAAATTGCACTGCCCACATGTTTACGAATAAGGTGACTGTTTTCCCTGTGCAAATTGCAGGTTAGCAAAGGTATGTGTCAATCACTAGTGCAGACAATGATTACTTGTGACATCAGTTATGCTTATTGGCTAGTTACCACATCCCAGCAATAGGAGACAAATTATATCTGCAGTTACACACTAACCATAGTTAAGCTGGTGAAAAGTAATCTCCAAAACTGAATTCTAGGTTTCTCCCCTAGAGATACAAGGAACTGCCTTTTGCCAAAATAGAACTTTCGTATATATTGTTTCATTTATTCCCAGATTATTTCTTAGGCATGAAAATACGCTAAGTGCTCATTTTACTGTCCTACTTGGGGCCAGGAGAGAGGGGAGAGTAAGAGGTCTCCTTTATAACTACTTCAGCCCACTCCTCCTTGTTAACTGGTCCCATGATTTATCCCAAATTACAAAAATTAAAGATGGACGTTTCTCTTCAGGTGTATATATTCTCTGCTGCACTAAGCTTCCAGAGGATCGGAATATTTTCCTCGATACTGAGTCTCCCTGCTGACCTAAAATATGTGTTCAATAAAATATTGTAGAACTCATCAAGAAATGAATCCCATAGTAGGGTCTCAAACCCATTGTGGATGCTCATGGCTGTCACACACAAACTTTCATGCCCGAAAACCTTTGAAAAATAAAGGATTTATTGAGCCAAATGTTATCCAGAAAATGACCAGGTCCTGGGGCATGGAGTCCAAATCACCAGCAGCAGGGCTAGGTGGAGAAGACAATATGTCCCTTGTCTTGGGCTTGAGGGGCTCTTTCATGCAAACAGCAAGGGAGAGAAAGATTAAAGTTATTAGGTTGGTGCAAAAGCAATTGCAGTTTAAAAGGTTAAAAATAATTGCAAAGACTGCAACCACTTTTGCATCAACCTAATATTTTGAAGGAATTTACGTTGGCTATAGATGAACAGGGTGGGAGAGGTGAAGCAGGGCTAGTTCAGGGATAGGTGCACTGGGGGGATGGAGCCCCAGAGAGCAGTTTCCAGGCTCTTGGCCTCATGTGGAAAGGTGCTGGCTCAGGTAGTAGATGGCTATCTGCTGTGGCTGGGTGGCCATCAGCTGTTACCAGTTAGCCAACTGGCCACTGATGTAACTGCTGTGGCTATGCTAGGGGTTGGTTGGTTGTCAGAGAAGTGGACGGCAGATTGTGCGTCATGTGGAGCCTGTTTCCTGTATCTCCAATACCCTTATTCGTGGCTCCATTGGTGTTTCCTTTTTGGCCTCACTGTATTCTGTGTCCACCCGCCGAGATTGGGACCAGAGACCCGGCATTACATGCAGTCTATAAAAAAGAAATGTTTGCTCCTTTGGATTGATTGTGGGCAACAATCTGGAAAGTTCATATGTAAGCAAGAAGCTGAGGCACCTGGTGGTCCAAGGTGCCTGGTTGTTCTTGTTAGATAATCACTGAAATAGCTGGACCATCAGCTCTAATGTGTCTTTTGGAGCAAAAATTAATATAAGACCCGGTATTATGTTTATTATATTATATTATTTATTATATTATAATTTTATATTATATTATATTATATTATATTATATTATATTATATTAATTATATTATATTATATTATAGTAAAGACCTGGTATTATATTATATTAAAATAAGACTGGGTCTTATATTAATTTTTGCTCCAAAAGACACGTTAGAGCTGATGGTCTGGCTAGGTCTTATTTTCAGGGAAACATGGTATATTAAAAAAAACGATCACAGAGAAATGAAGGCAGGTCTCTGGGGATAATCATTAAGAATGTAGCTTCTAGAGTAGACAAATATTCTTCATATCTGAACCCATCATAAATTAACTGTGTTACCTTGGGTAAAATATTTCTGTTCTCACTTGAAAAATGTGAATAATGATGCATGTTGCATAGGGTTATATAGGACTAAATTACATAATATATGAAAAACACTTAGCATCTAGTGGTGATAAATAGTAAGTAGTAAAAACTGAGGGTCATCAGATATGTGTGATATAGAATTTCTAGTTGGGTGGAATATGGGAGGAAATGAGCTACTGTGGCAAAATTTCTGGTATAGCTGTATAGAGAGTAGAATTACAAGCGTAAAGATAGCATGGACTAGATAATAAAAAATTCTGATAGTTAAGGTAAAAATTTTTATTTTAATAAGAGCTAGAAACATATACCAAGTAGTAATAGATATTAAGATATGTGATTTAGAGAAGCTTAATTAGACAATGTGCTACCTGATAAATCCAAGAAAAAGAGTGATTGAGGCAGTAGGATGTGCTAGGAAGTCCCTGAAGTAAAACTGGGAAAAGCTCATGAAGTTTAGAGGCTTAAAATATGGAGAAACAAGTTTGTATTTTAAAAGCATTGCTCAGGAAAATCCAGGATGTTTTAATAAACTTTGACAAGCTGGTCTCTGCTGAAACACCATGGATTTCCCTGTCTGAATGCAATCATCATAGTGGTGCTGACATACACTGACCAGTAGCATAGCTCCACACTGTCTCCAGAAATCAAGGCTGCTGAGGGAAAGTGCTGCTGCCTCTGTGTAATGGCCCTGTATGTGAAGCTGTGATGTCCATGTCTGACGGGGAATATTTGACCAACCACTCACCTAGTCTCCTAACAGGACTGAACCTGCTGGAGAAAGAACAGATCACAACATATTTCACAGGGTTTGTAGGGCATCTGTGGAAAATCAATAAAGTACAGGAAGACACTTGTAGAATGAAGGAGAGAGGGAGTAAAAGTAATGAGAAGAAAGATCCAGAAATGAAAAATGTGAAGACAAACTTCACCTAAGCACATGTTATGATAAACCAACATTGCTCCCCTTTCTGAAAATCAGTATATTGGGGGAATGCTATTTGCCTAATGCATATGTGTTTTAGCAAGAATTTTATCCATGTCTATGAAATTTCTAATAGTTGTAGATTCAGTTATATAATAGTTGTATATTCAGTATAGATACAGATATAAATAAAGGTATAGGTGTACATGTACGTATAGAACCATATATAGATATTATAAACCTGGAGGATGTGGTCTTGATGAAGGACAATAAAGGGATAGCTGCTTAAATAAAACCTACCAGAAAACTGTTGATTAACAAATGTTGATAACTCAGGGATATTCCCAGTAGTGTAGCACAGACCTTTGTTTAGGATATATGCTATTTAATTTTTATACCACCAATTAAATACAAAGAAGGCTTACAATGTTTGTGGAGGTCCAAAAATAGGAGAGAATATATTTGGTTGAAGAGTTAAAATAAATTCAAAATAGGTGAGAGGGTAATTTAAATATCTTTATGTATCTATATCTATCCATCACCTATCGGTAATATTAGTAATATACATTGAGGCTTGCTTTTAGTTTTTAAAACATTATTCTATTAGTGTAATATGGAAGCATCCTTTCCATGTGAAGGAGACTTAGGAAATGTCTTAGTCATGACTGAATTGTAAGTAACAGAAAGTCACTGAAGTTACTTAAGCAAAATAATTAAATGTGTTTAATATATGAAACCTTAGCTGTTTCATGGAAACAAAAGGCAGGTGATTCTTGTAACTAGAGCCTTGATGAGCTAGTAACTGAAGATAATCAGAAACCTAGATGGTCATCCTTCTCCGTCTCTCATCTTTTCATCTTTCCATTGTGTGATTTGTTTTTCTTTTCTTGCATACTTGTTCACTCTGATTCTTCATGTACAATGAAAAATATTGATTTCCTAAGTTTACACTTAATTCCTTTTGTTGATCTAAGCAGACTCACTATAAATCTCTTAGACTCTATACCAAATTCCAGGTTAAAAAAAAATCATAAAATTGTAACAACTGGGAGCAGGTGTCTACGAGGTTTGACAATTAAGTTTGCAAAATTGTTATGTTGCTAAACTTTTTTTGATATCAGAGGGATTATTCATTATGAATTTGTACCAACTGGACAAACAGATAACCAAGTTTACTATTTGGTAGTGCTGAAAAGGCTGCCTGAAAAAGTTAGATGGCCTGAAATTAATCTCATGTTAGTCCGTTTTTATTTAACATTCAGTCAAAGGTTCTTCTCTGTCCATTGGACTCATTTATTTGCATATCAAGCAAGTGCAAAGTCCCTTAAATTAAAGACTATATTTATTTTCTTCTATTCATTTAGCACAGTTGATAACACCATATTCATTGTCTAGTTCATAACACCATATTCATTATCTATTACTGCATAACAATATTACTACAAATTTAGTAGCTTACTTAAAACAATATATTTATAAACTCACAGTTCCTGTGGGTCAGGATAGGAGGCACAGCTTAACTGGGTCCTCCAAAAGGTTACAATCATGGTATCAGTGAGGTTTGGGTTCTCACTTGAAGGGATGACTAGGGAAAGCATCCACTTCCAAGCTTATATGGTTGTTAGTATTCAGGTTCTTAAAGTCTGTTGAATTGAGGGCTACAGTTTCTTTCCAGCTATGAAACTAGAGGCTGATCTCAGTTGCTTGCCATATGGACCTCCTCAACATGTCTACTTGCTTCCTCAAAGCCCACAAGGAAAAGAGTCTCTTAGCAAGGCAGTTGTTATGGTCTTAGATAATGTAATCACAAAAGAAACATTTCAAAACTTTTGCCATATTCTAGTGGTTAGAAACAACTTACAGGTCCCGCACATACTCAGAGAGAATTACATAAGGGCATGAATACAAAACGGTGGAAATTATTGAAGGTGCTTTTAGAATCTTTTTGTCACAACCACAGTAATTTTAGTTTTATTTATATTTTGGTAGAGTGTGGCGGAATGATGTAGTTAAATGCTGAGAAGAATTCAGAGAAGCATCTCCAGGAGTTGAAAACTTCAGTTTTATTGTCTTTCTGTTAGTTTTTTCTTTTGATTCGTCTTTAATGAGACCGCCAATCTTTGGTGTTCTGCATGTCTGTTGCTCTGCCTTACTCTCTTTCCCAGGTATAAGGCAAAATCTAAAAGATGTTGTTTAAGATTCAGTCATGTAGAAAATTTTAAAGACAAAATAATAATTTACTAAATGTGGAATTCAAAATCTTGCATATAGTGTGATTTCATTACTCTTAAAATAAACCTAAATAATTTGTTATAGGAAAAGATTAGAAGAATATAACAATATTTAGAGTAAGTATTTCTGTAGTATGAGACTATCGGTGATTATTGGTGGTGCTGCTGTTATTTTTTCTCATTTCTATTATATGCATTTGTAATTCCCATAACAGAAAAATAAAAGATGGAATTTATTTACAAATAAAATATTTTCCATATTCTATGCTGGCTCTTAGTATTAGTCTGATGAGTGTAAGATAATATAAACCAGAATGCCTTTCCTAATAGCATCTTTCTTTTGATGTAATCATGTATAACATTTCTTGTAAAATACCAGAATTTCTAATGCATTTATGATGGATAATAATTTTGAACATAGGCTGTACTCTTGAGGTCTGTTATCCCAGGGTTGCTGGCTTTCTGAGGAGACATATCATTCTTTCATACTTCAAGCAAAAAGAAATGCAACACATAGCTTGAAGCCAGTGAACTGATAACACTATTTTAGAGTACCTGGGGGCTTACTGTTTGCCATTGGTGCCTGAAGTAGGGGAAAGTCTTGTGAGACTAGCCCTTAAGCTGTGGGGTCTGTAATAACTCTGGGTAGTAGCAGAATTGAATTGAATTGCAGAACATCCTGCTGGTGTTATGGAAAACTGCTTGGTGTAGGGGAAAAAAAATCACATTTGGTGACCAGAAGTGTCGGAAGTGAAGTCTTCTAAGTAGTAGGGAAGAAACATACAACTGTTTTTCCTGCTATACTTTTCATTACTCTAGTTTAGAATTCTTTCTTTGTTATGTTTTATGAACTAATTTTAATCCTGAGCCAACCAGCATTTGTCTAATTCAGGATGTTGAACTAAAATCAGAATCATTTTATCATTTTTATGAAGTAGGAAGAATCTAGAACCTTTGAGCTTTTCATGAGCCCAAGAAAGATAAAAGAATATTTTATATATATGAAATTATATTATTTATAGTACAATTTATATTTAGATAATACAAATTACATATAAATACATAATTGTGTGTATATTTATACACATGTGTATATATATGCATTAAAATGCTAAAACTACAAAACTGAAATTAATAAATATTTAACTCAGTATCTTCAAAATGATTGTTAACATTTTGTCATCTATAATAATTGGTTAGTATTCATCAAAATTTAACTATGCTTGGAAAGAATTCCATTCATTACAATAAAAACTCAATGATGGCAGAGATCTTAGTTTGTCCTGTTGACTGATGTATATAAAGTTTCCTGAAAGTATGTGGCACAGAGTGCAATGTCAATAAAAAAATTTAAATTAACAGTTAAATGTAGTAATAACTTTTCTTGTTTACATGTATCCTTGTCCATTCATAGTGATTGCTGAAAAATCATAGGTAATGATATACTAGGGGAAACTTGGAACTAACAATTTCTGAAGTAAGTATAAAAATGGTCACAAAATATTCTAGCCAAAAATTATATATAATAAAGCCATCTCTAATATTAGTACATATAATCTGAGGTTACCTTTCTATGGTCCCCAGCAGACCATGTGGGATGGTGACTATTAGTTCTGAAAGGACCATCTGTTCAGTTTCTCTCAGGAGTCAGAGGAAACCAGCCTCATACCCTCATATCAGCCCTGGGAGAGACTATACCTTGTAATTTTTTTGTATAGTACAAAATGCAGAATTAAATGTGATCTAACTAATGCTTACTGATTACTTGTGATATGTTGAATATTGTGTAAGCATTATATATTACACAAAAATAGATTAAGACATACTTTCTGTTTTCAGAGTACTTGCTTTCTATTTGGGAAGATAAGAAAGATATGTACAAAAATTGTTCTCCTGTAATTACTTTGTCTTCTTTTGGGGGGACTACTTAGAGAAACATTTAAAAGATGCCATGATAAATAGGTAACTAATTATCATCTTCTCCTGTTCTATTTAAAAACACAAATTTGCATAATTCTGCTAATAAATAGCAATTTGTGTCCACATTTTGGTCATTGTGTGAGCTTCTATTGTAGTTGATTGATCCTGTGTTTGTGAGCAATTTGCCTTCAGTGGGCATAGAGGAGCCAAAATAAACAAAATTTTCTTTCCACCCTATCCAGACCTCCACTGAGACAGAGAGTGGAGATAAAAATGGCCCCTGGCCAAGAAATTACTGGAGTTCTTAAGGAAGGCAACTGCAAATTTTGGATGGCTCTTTATGTAGTAGTCATGAAGAGGTCTCTGGCTCAGCAATGGGCCTGGATATCGTTCCCCACAGGACTAAGGAAACACAATTTATAAATGCAAGGAGATGTGGATTAAAAAAGTAAAAGATCTAACACCTCAACACCCAATAACATTATAGATAAACTCCATTATGGGAGGAAAGGTGGTTATGTAAGTATGAATCAGTTAGGAAACTAGGTCTAGAGCTAGAAGTTATGAATATTGCCAAGGGCTCTGCTTTATTTGACCAGCTCAATGATTTTTATATTTTTTAATGACTGTGACACATTCTCTCTGGTCACTATGGGCTTCACCACTCCTTATTGTTTTACACAGGTTTGATTTTGAAATGTGTTATTACTTGCTGGGTCCTCAAGCCACTCTGTCAGATGTTATGGTCTCTGAGATTGTTCTAAGACGGTGTGTGTGTGTGTGTGTGTGTGTGTGTGTGTATTTACCCATTTGATTTATGCAATGTTTACCCATTGGAAAATCTTAAAAATATAGAAATATGTTTGTAATCCATCATGATTGGTACACTTGGCCGGTTGAGAAATCTCAGAGAGTATTGTCTTGGTGTTCCCAAGTATAGTATAAACTTTATGGTGGGTACCAGAGCACCAAAATCCCTCCCTGTTTTCAGGAATTGGATTGCCAAAGGTAACTTATTATTCTGCCAGAACTACCATCCAGCCTTGTCTCATTCTCGAGTCGTTATTTGTTACTTGGGAAATTTAGAGCTTGAGGTAGAAACAGTCACAGTAAGGTGGGTAGGTTTTCAGAAAAGGTGCATGGAGAATCCTACACAGATATTAAGGCTATGTTTCTGAAACTATCTGTACCTTAGAAGCACTTGGGAACTTAAGAAAAACAAAAACAAAACTACAGTTGCTTGGTCTACCTCCTCAAAGATAATTGATTCCATTGGTCTGTGTGCAATCCAGGCACCTGTATTAAAAAACAGAAAAACAGAAACAAAACAAAACAACTCTCCAAGTGGTTCTAACGGGCAACCAGAGATAGAAACTATTGGGTTTGAAGATGATGGCACTTTTACAACCAAGTAGCACTTGAGACCATAAAAGGATGCTTCAAGAGAACTTTATTTTCTGAAGCTTTTTCTTTGAGCAGTAGGGAAAGTCACATATATGTGGTTTTAAATGTCCACCTGTACTATAATTCCCGTTAGTCACCCCACCTCTACTAAGATGATAAAGAAATATGACCATTTTGGTGGCACAAATGTGTGATACTTATCAAAACCATAACATCTTAGGAAAAATTGTTTCAGAATAAATACCATATAGAAAGGGAAGGAAGCTTGGCCCTGTGATACATTGCCTAATGCCTAATTAATATTTCCCACTAGGCATCTTACTAGCCATTCAGATTTAATATAACCAATAATAATTAACTATCTTTTTCTACACATTCTGCTTCAAGCTTCCGCTACTGAAAATCCATTTCCTCATCTGTTAAATGAGAAGTTTGAATTAAAAGGCTATCGAAAGGCTCTTCCAAGCTCTGAAACTGTAATCTGCTGGGCAATCCTCAATTTATTAGTAACGGGTTTACAATGCTCTAGAACTTAATTCTCTGGAATTTCAATTTATTTAAAATCATTGTTTACAATGTTAATTACATATTGTTCACATTTTTTATCTAACCAAACAAAGCAAATTGAGCATTTCTGTAAATTACCATAAGACCAGAGAATGAGGTGAGGTAAGGCAAGCCCAAAAAAAGGGTTACGACTCCAAGCCACATTCAGACTGCTGTCTTTCCTAATTCCACTGAAAACTGCAACAGCTACCCATGGACCTATAAAGCAGAAATGAAGCATCTTTTCTAAACTTGCTTCTCCACCTTATGCTTCCCAGGACATTTTTAATTTCACTAGACAAAGCAGTTTCTCTGATGAAAACTGTTTCCAGAGCTCTTAGTTCAGAATGAAATAATGGTCCCACAAGAGTACAGCCCCAGGTTTTGTATAAGATACACAAAAGGCTGGGCTATCCAAGGACGGGGCTGAGTGCAAGCAGAAGGAAGAAACCACCTGGCTCTCACCCTGTTCAGCAGTAGTGAGATGGCTCTTGTCACAACCCCCATTTTTGTTCTCACTGTGATCACAGAGGACCCAAGTGTTTTATTTATACATCAGAACTTGAAATAAACATTGAATACAGGTCAAATTGGATACTGAGAGGAGTTCCAGGACTCTAATATGTTTACTTTTCAAACACCCACTTCTGGGCTAGGCATCAAAGTAAGAATCAATAGCTTTTATGTCCTGTGTTCACTATCTCCTAGGTAAAGTGCCTCTTTACTACTAGAACATTTTCTCCTTGTCCCTCTAGTTAACACAAGAGATATCAAAATGAATTGCAGTTTCTTTGAAGTGGCTGTCGATTTGCCATTTTTGACCAAATGCTAGAGCCGTGTTACGGTTTTTTTTAATAAGCACAAGTTGCAAGTCTTCCTACATTTTATCATTGAACTATAACTGCCTTGAAGTGAGCATTGCATGGGATATGAAATATTCCTGAGAGTTTTAAAAAGATGATCTATTCCTTTACAATGAAAAATATAACTGTCCAGAAATATAACTACCTCACAGTGATGTGATTGAAACGCTCTTTAAAGGCAGCTCATGTGACGTCAAAAGAACCATTGTTGGTAAGCACAGAACAAGAATAGAGAGGGTCAGTATACATTTTAAATTATTGTATGCTTTGATTGCTTAATGGCATCTGCCTTTTCATGCCTGGCCCTGTAGGATAGGACCAGACCTGCACAACACACTTGAATACTTTGGTTGCTCCCTGGACCGTTCTTGATTAGCTGTGTTCTCCTTGTCCTATCTTTCCACTTACATATGTTTATGTACCTTTATCTACTTAGTGGCCCGTAAGGAGCAAAAAACATTTTATCTTTTGTCGTGTTCATTATTTCGTCTCGTCCTTTATGCTTATTGTCTCAAAGAAAATATTCACTTTCCTCGTGTCTAAATTCTTCGGCTGCAACATACTGTTCTTGTCTTCTGCTCATACTTTGCTAATTCTACCTATCATTTGAAATGCAAAACTAAAATTAGTGTGATAGGTGAACAGCTTATCTCTTCAATCTTAGTACATTGAGGAGGCATTTTGTGTTCCCTTGAGTAAAACAAAACAAATTCTAACCCAGCATTTGTTCTCCAAATAGCCTCTAGTTTCCTATTGCCGATCTCATTTATATTTCTTCTTATAGGCAAATCTGCAGTGTGATATGATTTCCTCCAGAGGAAGTCGTTTATTCCAAAACATAGTGACTTATAAGAGTTCTGAAAATTTGTGATCCCATTTTGGTGTTAGGCATCTCCACAACCATATTATCATTGTTAGAAGACTGCACTATGGCAACAATGATTTTTTGTTTTTATTGTTCTCATTTCACAATGTTTGGATTATTGACTTTTGTTATTAGTGCAATCAGAACCCAAGAGTTCTGCATTAAATTGTTAGGTGATGAACTGACAGCACAAAGTGTTATTGTTTTATCTGTTTTGTCCTTTTCTCCCCATCCTACCTTGTAACCACGTGTTTGCTCCCACATCCCTGGCTTTATAGCATTGAACACTCCCCTCAATTGTAGGATGTATTATACTGTGGTCTTTCTGTTCTCTGCCTGATTCTGAGTTCCTCAAATATGTGTTGCCCATTCTTGAATACTCAGTATTGAAATATTAGTTTTTCAACTGAATTAGTTTTACTGTTTTATGTTAGAACCTTCATAAATTAAGCCCAAGGTATCCTCCCATATCTTCATAAGTATTCCAAAGAGTACCTTATTTATATCGGAAGATTGTATTAGAAAAAACACCACTCTGTGGTTCTATGGTCACTTGTGATTTTACATATTCCTTGGGAGTTTGCAGATTCCAGCTATAGAGTGAGACTACATGCATGTATCGATACAGTTTTTCAATGTCAAATATATCCCTGAATGAAAATGTGAAACTATGTTCAGTATAAAATAGTACTTGAATAAAACATTTAAGTTGCCATTGAGACTTTATCAAATTCAATTTAAACTCATTTAAAGCAATTACACTTTCTCTAGAGCTATCTATAGGTGAGCTCTTCAAAGCAACTGTTGCTATGATGTAGTTCAGATATGAAGTTTCCTAGTTATTTACACAGTGATGATGGAGTGTGTCTGTGTGTGTGTGTGTGTGTGTGTGTGTGTGTAGAATCTCCTTACTTTGTCTAAGTGTATCCATTTTAAAATCATTGTCACCAGTCGATGGGCTCTAGTTCAGACAATCCCATTTTCAAGTACATCTGAAACTTCCATTGGGATCGAATTAGTCCCCTGTAATTCTCTGAATTTACAAATAGAACCCATTCTCTGTGTATCCAAATGTTAAAGAGTGCTAAATCTATATTGAAAAAAAAAAAACAAACTTGGGGGATGATCCCTTTCTTCTACTTTTAATACAGGCTTTTAATATCACTTACTTTTCCTTACCATGTTTGACATTCATCTCTAGAATTACTCAGTATACCCGGAACATAGCCACTCAGCTATCAATGCCATTTAATTTAATAATAATAAGAATAATGTTATGTACAAAGTCTTGAGCGCTACACTGGGCACTACAGAAGTATTAAGAAGGAAGAGATACAATTCCTATCTTCTGAGAGGCTACAATCTGCTTGGGAAGGAAAACAATGAAAGAGTTAAGTTAGGTAGTTTTATATGAAGAATGGTCTACTGTATCTGAATATATCTGGAAACATTGTTCAGGATAGTCTAGGTTACACTGTAGTAACAAACAACTCTAAAATTTGAGTGGTTTCTATCAATAACTGTTTATGTCTTGCTCACATAACATGTCTAGTGTGTTGAAGGCAGACTGCTATTTAGCCTCCCAGGGACCCAGGCTTCACTATGACATAAGAGACATGACAATTAAGCTCGCGAACGTTGTTGCAACAATGTCGTTAACCTTTTTTGATGTCAGAGGAATTATTCGTTATGATTTTGTACTAACCGGACAAACAGTTAACCAAGTTTACTATTTGCAAGTATTGAAAAGTCTGAGTGAAAAAGTTAGACGACCTGAACTTTTCGCCAATTTATGGCTCTTGCTCACAACAATGTACCAGCTCATATAGCACTGTCTGTGAGGGAGATTTTAGCCAGTAAACAAATACAATGGAACCTCGGTTTTCAAGTGTAATCCGTTCAGGAACACCGTTCGAGTACTGAAATGTTTGAAAACCGAGGCACGGTTTCCCCATAGAAAGTAATGCAAAATGGAGTAATCCATTTCAGACCTTTAAAATCAACCCCTAAAACTGTGAATTTAACATGAATTTTACTATCTAATGATACCATAGATCCATAAAATTTATGGCATTCGTAAACCGAAATGTTTGTCAATGGAGACGTTCGAAACCTAGGTACCACTGTGATTGTATTGGAACACCTTCCCTACTCACCTGATCTGGCCCCCAGTAACTTCTTTCTTTACTCAAAGATAAAGGAAATATTGAATGGAAGACTTTTTTATGACATCCAGGACATCAAGGGTAATACGATGACAGCTCTCATGGCCATTCCAGAAAAAGAGTTCCAAAATTGCTCTGAAGAGTGGACTAGGCACTGGTATCTGTACATATCTTCCCAAGGTGAGTACTTCGAAGGTGACTGTAATGATATTCAGCAATGAGGTATGTAGCACTTTTTCTAGGATGAGTTCACTAACTTAAGTGTCAGACCTCATATAAGCATATTTGTTTGTGTTTTTGTAGACAGAGATTGAGGTTGAGATGCAAATTAAAACAACAATGAAAATCATCTTTAATTAAATTGGCCAACACAGAAAAAGAACAATATTCAGTCCCTGCATGGATGTGATGAGATGAAACTTGCTATTCCATGATGATAGGGGTGTAGATTGGCACAAAATATCTGAAATAAATTTGACATTTATATATAAATTTAAAACATTTTAATACTCATACAGTTTAACCCATTAACCCCACTATACTAATGTCTCCCAAGGAAATAATAAAATGCATCAAAATTTTATAAAAAAGGGATATTTAACTATTAGAACAGTGCAACATTTATGAACTTGAAAACTGACCCCAGCTCCATTTTGGGTAGGGCCTCATAGTGCAGAAAAACTTCTAGGAGTAGAATCAATATTGAGAATGGAGACAAAGGAAAAAGAAATGATCTAAACCAAAGTGAGGGAAAAGCCTAGAACCAGAATATCTCCAAAAATAAGCTGCCATACATTTGAGGACTACTGAAAAACAACACATGGGGTAGCCATAGGGAATTCTCAAAGCTTTCTTCAAATGTGCTTCTTCCTAAAATGGAGTCTAATAATAAATAAAAATGTACAATATAAAATTACTAAAGACCTGTAATAAAAATATGCCATAAAGGTATGCCCTTAAAATAATTCAAACACATTTAAAGACGATATAAAACATGAAAGAACAGCATAGCAAATAAGAATTAGAAAAATTCAGAAATAAGGTGTCAGTACTCAGGAAAAAATTAAAAATGAAAATAATATTTTTTTTTTAGAAAATAATAAACTAGAAAGAATACAAGAGTGAATAAATACTGATAATACTTTAGGAGAAATAGAAGATACAAAAGAGTACAATTTTAAAAATAAAAACTGGAAGAATGAGGTAAAAAGAATTAGGAAAAAAATGAAAAATATCAAAGATAGGAAAAAAGATTCAAATTAAAATAATAGGGGTTATGGAACTGAAAACAAAAGCAAAGTAGTAAAAGAACTACTGAAATAATAATAAAAAATATATGAAACTACATACCGAGATTGCATGCTATAAACTTAAGAATGTTGCCGCAGACTCACCATCACCACATTAAACATTCAAATAAAATTACTAGAATTTAAAGAAATAGAAATAAAAATCCTGGCATTTGTAAAATATTAGGTTGATGCAAAAGTAATTGCAGTTTAAAAAGTTAAAAAATAATTGCAAAAACTGCAACTACTTTTGCACCAGCCTAGTATAACGTGTCTTATATGAGAAAGCATTAGATAATCACAAGAAATTCAAGATATATACTAAAGAAAGAAGAGAGATAAATGTTTAATGTATTCAAGAAAATAGTTTATAACCGAATGATTTTATACTCAACAAAACTGACTTTGAATTACAAAGGGCCCAGACAAGCTGTTACTAATATATGAGAAATCAAATAATATTGTTCCCGTGAGCATTACCTGAGAAAGCTAAGAGAAAATAACCTACAGATAATCAAAATGGCTAAAGAAACATGGATATAACGACTGGTGGTGAGCATTAAACATATAGTTTCCTATTGAATTAAGATGAAACAAGGGCTAAGAGGAAATAATGTATGGTATGCAATGACTATATACTCTGACAATTTGTTAACAAGGCAGAGGTAGGGTGGTATGCAATGGAGAGAGAGAAAAAATTAATCTGTTCAGTAGCCATAAAAGTGGTAACATTAGTCATTCTGGTAACACTGTTATTCTGAAACTATTTTGCATATAATATGAGATAAAACAAATGAGCAATTATGGTATATTCAAATTCTACCGTTCTCATGTCCTTTAGAATCAGGTGATAATGATATAACAGAGAAGACATCAAATAAAAATTTTGTAGTCTTGAATTTTAGTGAAAATATTAATATGCATTTCTAAGGTATTTTATCTTAAACTATCATGAGATACTATTTCATACCCACTAAAAACTGTTAAATTAAAAATTTGAATTAAAAAGAACTCTGCCTATATTAAGTGTAAGTGTGGGAAAAGATGTGAGACAACTGGGAACTAATACTGGAGCACTAATGTATTATACCCAGTGAGAGTGTACCTTCTTTGGGAAAAATCCTGTTTGGCGGCATCTATGGAAGCTGTTATAGCCCATCAGTTCCATTCTTCTACGTAACCACAACAGAATTGCATACATACATATTTTCACCAACATGTATGTGTAAATGTGTACATAGAAGCATGATTGATAACAGTAAAACACTGGAAACAACTGAAATATCAGTCAACAGTATAATAATAAATTATTATATATTCATTAGGAGGAATATCACAGAGTATATATGCACTTAATGAACTATTGATGTACACAATTACTGGATGGATGCCACAGTAATAATATTGAGTGAAATAAGTTAGACATACAAAAATTACTATTTTGATTCAGTTTATATAAAGTTTAAAAACTAAAGGATGGTGTTAGAAGTAGGGAAGTGATTAGGGTTTTGGAACTGGAGCTCGCAGCTGCATGGGGCCTGTAGAGGTTTCTTTCGCTCCACAGTGCCATATTTATTGAAAGGTATGGTGGCTATACGGGCATATTTCTCTATATAAATAACTCACCAACTATGGGTGTACATATGCCAATTTGTGAATTTTTCTGTGTATGCTATAATAAACAATTGATAGTATGGAAATCACACATTCTCCAGCTACTGGGAGTGTCTTCTGCTGACAGCTCACAGTTGAGTCCTTCCCTTGATGTTGCCCTTGGCCACAGAGAACTCCCTTTCTAAAATTATACCCCCTTCCAGGGGAGAGACCACATCCACTGACTGGATAATGCAAGCATGCAAAGGCCCAGTCCCCTTAGCTCAAGTAGGGACAACTGTAAAGCTCTCGAGACTCTTTTTAACTGTTATGGGTTGACTTCTTTCAGGTTCTCTGGCAATGAGGACTCCACTGCTGGTGTTAAGTGGAAAACAAATAGTCTTTCCTATTTCATCATTGTTAAACATTGTCTCCAGTAGTAAACTACAATGCGCTACTTGTGAAAGGGGACACTCTGGCTATGGAATTATTTCTGGAACTTAATGGGATAAGAGAAATAGTAAGTATAAGAACTATGATTTGGGTGGGATTTACTTAGAGCCATTTTGTTTTAATGAAGACAGATAATGACAAGTTTAGGTGATTAATTATCAATCCAGGACAAAAGTTGAATACCAGAAAGATGTTTGGCAGCATTTAAGAAGACTTAATTACCGTCCACTGGAGGGTAGACAGAGTATAGGACTAGGTTCAAAACTTTATCATAAGACTGATAGAGCTTCAGAGAAAGTTAATTCTCAGCCCCAGCAGGTCTCCTAAGCCAAGGTCAGATTTCTAATGATGAAAGCATATTCCCCCTAGAATTGGAATGAAGATAATTAATTAGATATAGTTGAGAAGCTTGAAGTTCCCTTTTCCCTTGAATCCATTTAGCTAGTGGAAGTAATCCACATCCTTTTGTTACAAGATAGTGGCTCTGTGTTAAAGGAGGCTTTGCTTGGAGATCATGCAGACTATTCAAATGAGTTAAGTGCTTTTGAAGTTAATGTCCCCTCCTGTGCCCCCCACACCTCAAAGATCTACCCTCATCTCCCTCCAGGTAAACAGACCAACATTCAGGTTTGAATACCAGCACAGACCAATAGGGAGGTGTTGAGCAAGCTAAGAAACAAAAAAGACTATGTGTTAAAGGAGCTGCAGGATCTGTTTCACAGACCGCATAGTAACCAAAAAGAGTACACATGACACTGGATCTTGGAAGTGATGGAACGGGGGTGCAGAACATAAAGTTGGATAACAAAGACTTTATCAATATGGAGCATTCTCCTGTGATACATGATTGAATACACTGCCAAAGACCCTAGGAGACTGTTAATTACATTACTAAGATGGCATTTGGAAAGTTTGAAAAACTCATGGCCCACATAAGTGAAGTAGAAACACCAGAACTGTGTGACAAACAAAGAAGTAAGGCGTGGAATAGCTTAAAGAAATGGCTATGCTACAGTGCTATATTATGTAAGAACAGGAAAAACTACCAGAAAACTACATACTAAGAAAGAGCCAGAAGCACAGATCATGCACTAAAGCAGGGTGTCCAAACTTTCTTCAACGTTTTTCACTAAGGGCCATATGTGGTAAAATACACAAACAGCTGGGCCACTCACTTGAGGTGAAGTAAGTATTTCCTCACCTGGTTTATTTAAGTAAACTAAATATATTTTTGGAATTTGCTGCGGGCCAATAAAAAAATGGATCGCGGGCTGCAGTTGGTCCGTGGGCCGCAGTTTGGACACCTAAAGCAGTAAGGATAGCACTGATGAGAAAAGCACTGCCATCACTGAGAAGCTTGGTAGGTCTCTCCTTCGAAGGTCAGGGCTGGCTGTAGGAAATGCTGTGACAGAACCAGTCTCCCTGGTAACAATAAGTATGAGAGTATGTGATGCTAATGCTGAAATAAAAGAAACCGATAGTGGCACTTTACTGTCAAAGCAAGATGAGCACATTTACCACAATGAGAAGCAAGGTTGATGTTGGCAGGCAGAAGAGGGCCTGATGGGTACAGATATATGGAGATGGTTAATATGGTTATATGGTTAATATGGTAATATATGGTTAGCCTCATACTTCCCAGAGTATCTTGTATGGGGAGCTAACCAGGGTATGCTTAATTTCTACAATAAAAACAAATAAAGAATGGATGGTCAGGAGACTGAATGCAACCACACCAACAAAATGTTGTTATCACTTTCCCAGTTTCCAGACCTGAGTCAGCTCAGATCCAGAATCCATTGATTGAACAGGAGGAAGCCAGCATGAGGGACAAGGGAACACCACAATAAGTATAGTAAGTGGTAATTCCTCCAGTTTTTTTTTTTTTTTCTTCAGTCCTTTCCTAAGAGTACTGGTAACCATAATTTGAATAATTGAAGATGGAGAAAAAGGAAATAGCAACACTTTTTGAGGATAAATGGATACAAGTCTGAATTGTCATTAATACCGGTGGACCCAAAGCAGCACCATTTCTCTCCTGTTGGAGTGGGTGTTATAAACAAAGTTCTTTTACATTTCCAGCTCACTGTGGATCCTGAGTCTAGGAACAAACCCAGTGGTCTTGTTCCTCATCTCTGAATACATTTGGTAGTTGGCAGAATCCTAACATTGATTTCTTAGCCAGTGTGGTAAGAATTATTATAGTGGGGAAGGCCCATTGGTAGCCTCTGAAACTATACACTTTCCCAGAAAATAATATTAAATAAATAACAATAACACATTTTTAAAGGAATGGACTAATCAGTATTACCCTGAAATATTTAAAGATGACAAGTTTTGTAATCCCCTCCAATTCCTATATAATTCAGCAGCTCAGCCCCTAAAACATCAGATAGATAATTATGGGTCACAGTAGCCTAACACTAATAACTAAGTGGTAACTCCAATTAAAGATATTGTCCCAAATGTGGTATATTTGCTAGTGAGATTAATTTAGCCTCTGACACTTGTAGCCATTGATCTGGCTAACAGATTATTTATCAAATCCTATTTGGAAGGATCATGAGAAACAGCTAACATCATATGAGATGGACAATAGTGTACACTTGTTTTTGTCTCAAGAACTAAGTAAGTTTTCCAAAGGTAACTTGACCTTTGGACATTCCCCATCTCATCACTTTTGTTCATTACAATTTTTATATCCCGTTGATAGGTGGATAAACAAGAAGTGGTAAGTACTGTGAGGGCTTAGTAAGATCCACAGGCTCCAGAGGCTGGAAGGTAAACTCTGTGAAGATTCAAGGATCTGCCACGTAGGTGAAGTTTTACAGATCTAGAATTCCAAGTCAGACTAGGACACTCAATCTAAAGTATAGGACAAATGATCACATCTTGCATATCCCACAAGTACGTGGGACGACCCTTGGGTTTTAGAGCCAGCATATAATTAAACATTTAAAAATACATTATTTAGAGCAATTTTAGGTTCCCAGCAAAATCAAGCAGAAGGTACAGAGATTTCCTACATACCTCCTGTCCCCACACATGCACAGCCTCCCGCAGTATCAACATTTCCCACTAGAGGGGTACATTTGTTATAGTTGATGACCCTGACACCTCTTTATCACCCAAAGCCCACAGTTCACATTTGGGTTCACTCTTGGTGTTGTTCATTCTATGTGTTTGGACAGCTGTATAATGACAGGTATAGTCTCATATAGCGTAATTTCATGCCCTGAAAATCCTCTGTGCTCTACCCCTTCATATCTCCCTCTCCCCTAACCTCTGGCAACCACTGATCTTTTTCTTGTCTCTACAGTTTTGCCTTTTCACAAATGTGATAGAGTTGGAATCATATATAGCATGTAGCCTTTTCAGATGGGCTTCTTTCACTTAGTAATATGTGTTTACATTTATTCTATGACTTTCAAAGCTTGATAGCTCATTTCTTTCTAGCACTGAATAATATTCCATTGTCTGGATGTACCATTGCTTATCCATTCACCTTCTAAAGGACCTCGTGCTTCCAGGTTTGGGCAATTATGAATAAAGCTTTTATGAACATCATTTACAGGTTTCTTTTTTTTTGTTGTTGTTGTTTTTGGTGTGTGTGTGTATGTGTGTATATAAGTTTTCAACCCCTTTGGGTAAATACCAAGGAGCATGATTGCTGGATCATATGTTAAGCATATGTTCAGTTTGTTAAGGAATTTCCTGTCTTTCAAAGTAGCTGCACCATTTTGCATTCCCACTAGGATTGAATGAGAGTTCCTCTTGCTCCAATTCCTCTCCAGCGCTTGGTGTTGCTAGTTTCCTGTATTTTGGACATTCTAATAGATATGAAATGGCATCTCATTATTGTTTCTGTTGTCATTTTTCTGATCACAAATGATGTGGAGCATATTTTCACATGCGTATTTGCCATCTGTATATCAACTTTGTATATTTTAAATAACAGTAAAAAAAAAAGTACCTAGACATAGACATTACACCTTTCAAAAAATTAACTCAAAATGAATCATAGACCTAAATATAAAATAAAAATTAAAATTCACAGAGAAAAAATAGGAGAAAATCTATATGACCTTGGATTTGGTAAATTTTTAAATATACCGAAAGCATTATTCATGAAAAACATTGATAAATGAAACTTTATTAAAATTTAAGCATCTTCTCCGCAAAAGATACTGTTGATAGAATGAAAGACAAGCCTCAAACTGGTAGAAGATATTTGAAAAGCACTTATCTTACTAAAAACTTGTATCCAAAAATTCAAGGAATTCTTAAAGCTGAACAATTAGAAAACAACACAGTTTAAAAAGTGGGGGAGGGAGCAAAATATATGGAGAACTCACCAGAAACTATATATAGATTACAAAAAAGCATACGAAAAGATGTTCAACTTCATTTGTCATTAGAGAAATGCAAATTACACAATACAAGTAACAGAATAGCCTTAAACCAAAAAATTGATAATACCAGTTGTTGGCTTGGGTGAAGAGCAGTAGGAACTCTCATTCTATTCTGGTAGGATTGCAAAATAGCACAACCACTTTGGAAGTTTAAGACCTTATCCAGACTCTTTCCCCTACTTCTCCATTCCTGAAACCTCATTTTCTTCAAAAAATAAACATACAAACAAATCTATCTCTTTAAAAAACAAAAGCAAACCAAAAACAGTGCTCTCCTTTCCAAGGAATATTTCTGTACTTAGATTATGCCTGAGTTGGAAGTATGTTTTTCCTTTATTCTGTTGTATAGGCATTATATTTACATGGTTTAGAAAACTGAGAATATGAATAGAAATATGATGAAAATTCTCCCTTTCATCGTTTATCCTATGTAGGCATTTGTCACTAACTCCTAAACTGACCACTGTTGCTAGTTTCTTGTGCACTTCTTTAGAGTTCTCTTTATACTATATACTGTACCAGAAAATATGAAAACGGATTTTTATCTCACCGTTTTTATACAAAAGGTAGTGCATTATGCTCTTTTTTTATTCATCTTATGTTTATCATTTCACAATATGTGTTGAGATATATATTTATTATTTCACAACATATCTATAAATGTAGAGTCATAATTTGTATAACCATGTAGTTTCCTATTGTATTGATATGTCTTTATTCTTTTAACCAGTTACCTAACAATGGAAACGTAGGAAGTTTACAGTATTTTGCATTTACAAACAATATTGCAATGCACCTATTTAATTCTCTTCTGGAAGTACATTGTTAGAATAAATTGTCCAAAGTGAAATTGGTTTGCAAACGGTATATTAATTTTTTTTGACAGTGACTGAAAATTGTCTTTCATAGTATGTGCCCAAATTTACACTCCCAATAGCAATGTAGAAATGTTCCTGATATCCTAAATTTCACAAACAGGGAGCAAATTTTTAAATTTTTGTTTCCCTGACAGGGAAACTATGATATATAAGTGCAAATTTACTGTCCATTTCTAGTTTGAACAAGGTTGAGTATCTTTACTTTTGTGTATGGGCTAGTTGTTTTGCCTTTGTGTTCACTGCCAGTTCATAATTTGTCCATTTGTTTATTAGGTTATTGATTTTATTCTTATCAATACTTAGAAGCTCTTTAATACTCAAAATACTTGACCCTGTCTGTGATAAAATTGCAAATAATTTTCACAGAAAGTAATTATCTTTTGATTTACTATAATCAGAAATTCAATTTTAATGTTATTAAAGTCAATCTTTATATATGGATTCAAGATTTTGAGGCATAGTTAGAAAGGCCTGCCCTACTGCAAGGATTTTTTTTTTCCATTTTTCC
Source organism: Rhinolophus sinicus (assembly GCF_057876585.1). Taxonomy (NCBI): domain Eukaryota; kingdom Metazoa; phylum Chordata; class Mammalia; order Chiroptera; family Rhinolophidae; genus Rhinolophus; species Rhinolophus sinicus. Next base: position 70,672,367 of record NC_142502.1, on the reverse strand, counting down.
CTAGAACTTTTATTATTTCCATTCCTAATGGTTTGTATCATTATTATTATTAATGTTTGATTAGTTAGACCTCATCCTCAAATATATTCCAATAAGGGTCCATAGATGCTTTATTCCTTTAATTCCTGAATTTCTAAAAATGTCTATCCTCCGTTCCCATGAGAACAGCTTAACTATGTACATTACTTGGGCTCCAGTTTTATTTAATCAGTGAGTTGTACACAGGGCTTTCTAGTTTTCTGAGCTTGTATGTAGTTCAGAGGAAATCTGAGACCATGTGACTTTCCTTCTACCTCTCATATTGGACAATACTTATATTTGCTAATTCTCTCTATAACCAGTTGACTTTATTTTTATATTTGTAATTCATAAACTATTGTTTGATATTTCTTCATTAATCATTATGTTACTTTTGGGGAAACTGGTGTGTTTTTTGATAAATATATTTATACTTTTTACTCAGAAAAATTTTATATGGGATATCTTTGAATGTTACTTTTCTTTCTTTTTATTCAAGGACTCTGAAAACACTTTTTATCTTCTTTGTCATCTTTCATATTAAGCATATTCTCTATCATCATTTAAGTGTTTTCACATTAAAAGTTCTTTTTGTGTGACTTGCTTATGTCTGTCCCCTAGGTCTCTGTGTTTTCAGCCATTTTTAAAATTTAATTTTTATTGCTTTTAATATTGCTATCTAAAGATTTTGTTTTTGTTTCCATTCATTCCTTGAGCTCTCATTCTGTTGTCTTTGAACTATTTCTTATCAATTCTATCTATTTATTTATTTTGAATTTTTTGTTTGTTTGCTTATTAAAGAAGGTGTATTGTCTTCTATTGCTGTTATAAAAAATTATCACACACTGGGTGGATTAAGAAAAGAATTTATTCTCTCAGAACTCTGCAGGCCAGAAGTCTGAAAGTGAGTTTGGGCAAGGCCATGTTCTCTCTGGAGGCTCTGGGGAAGAAGTCTTCCTTGCTTCTGCTAGATTCCGGTGGCTGCTGGATGCCTTGGCTTATGGTTTCATCTCTCCAAACTCTGACTCCATCTTCATATCACCTTCTCCTCTGTGTTTCAAAACTCCATTTGCCTTTCTCTTACAAGGATAAATGTGACTGGACTTAGGGCCCACACAGATAATCTAGGATAAGCTCCTCCTCTCAATTTCCTTAACTTTATCACATCTTTTGCTATATAATAACATAGTCACAAATTCTGGAGATTAGGACATGGACATATCTTTCTTTGGTGGGGGGGGGGCACCATTCAGCCCACTAGAGAGAGCTTATATTATTTGTCAGCTTTCATGAATCTTAGAGGAGAGTGGAGATGTGAGAAAATCCACAAATGTACAAACAACAAAAAATTTGCTACTGACCAGTGCATGCAGATAATTTAAATAAAGTTATATTTCATTAGGTAACTATTTTAGATTAGCTGTTGTGGAAGGACCTCTCTGAGTTAGTATAATAATATCTGAACAATAATCTGAATTAGAAGGAATCAAACTTTCAAATATCTGGAGGCTGATCATCCCAGTCAAAGGGAACAGCTGCCATAAAGGCTATAAAGCTAGGACAGCTTTGCCATATTAAAATAATAGAAAAACAAAATCGTGTAGATAGTACATAGCAGATGAGAAAAAGCAGATATGCTTGGAGCTGTACACGTGGTTGAACTTATATAGGACTTTGTAAACTAAGGTAAGGAGTTTCTTGATAAGCCACACTCATGTTCAGTTTTCATCTCACATAGCATCTAGATTTCTTAATATAGTATACATTATTATGGAGTTCATTAAATAGTTACTATAATGTGATTTCCTTAAATAAATTAGCTTATTCCTATTCCGTTTGTTATCAGTGTTGAGATGAATCTTTGCAGAAATAATTTATATCTAATTAGTCACCTGAATCACTAATATTATTAGCATGTTAAGTGTCTGATTCCAATCATAATTGTAAAACTGATTCATGTGCCGTGTGTCAAAACCTTTGTTAGTTGACTACCTTGTTATCAGAATAGATAAATGAAAGTCTTCATATTAAAAACTAATATGAACAAGGAAGAAGGTGTGCCGATATTTAGATAGCATTTCTAACAAGTCAATACATAAAAGGTGTCTAAAAAATAACTGATTTTGATCAAATAAACATAATTCCAAAGGTCACTTTCACTTTGTGTTATATGAACATATCTTTTAAACAAGGGTTGGCTTTTCACATGGTTTGCACATTGTAGTGTAATTTACAGAGCATTGCTTACTAACTCCCTGTAATATTTTAGAGTGTTCCTTTATGTGAAATTCCCATGAGCTAAAAATATTGCCTTTCATGAAACCCTTTTTCAAAATGCAAATGTCTTAGAAGGGTAACATATTAAGCCATGGGGGTGTCATCATTTAATCAGAAATTAGTAAACAAGCCAACCACAAATCTGACAGCAGTTGCAAATCAGCAGCTTTTGGCAGAATCTAGTTGCAATTGTGTTTTGTTTGGCTAGCAAAAAAGTGTTTGCACAAAATATGAATTTAATGACTTTAAACAAGTCATGCTTCCTCCCATTCTGTTTGTCTGTCTTCTTATCACTGGGCTCAAATCACAAATTTATGTTATTTCTTGGCATTTAAGTGTATGACCTCCACCACAACATCAATACGTTCATGGAAGGAGAAAAGAGAACACCCCAAGGCAGTGGAGCTGTGCCGCTGAGTAGGAAGGTCCAGCAATTTTGAAGGTACCTTTCTACATCCTCGTTCATAACACATACTCTCTTGCTAATCTCACCCTATGCTGATAACTCCCAAACCTGTGTATCCATCCTCTCTTCTGAACTTTAATTCCATCCAACTCTCTCCTGTACTTACACTTAGATTTCTACAGGCATGTATAAAATTCCATTCTCAAACTTGCTTCTCCTACTGTGTTTCCTATTTCAGTTAAAGGGCCAACACTGCTTTATTGTGAGCTCCTTGAAGGAAAAGTTACCCCTCTGTCTCCAGCACATAAGACCTAACCTTGGTTATAGTGGGAACTCCATTTTTGTTTTCACTTTTTATTTGGAAATAATTTAAGACACAATACATTGAAAAATAGTAGAGTTTCACCCATCTTCCCCCTATGATAATATGTTCTATAGCCAAAGTACATTTTCAGAACCAGGAAGTTGATATTGATATAATATTATTAACTAAACTACAAACTTCATTCATATTTCACCAATTTTTACATGCACCCATTTTTATGTTGTTTTTTAGTGTGTAGTGTGATGACATTTTATCACATGCGTAGACTTATCTAACCACCATCACCACAACCAAGACACAGATCTGTTCTATTGCCAGAAAGAAACTTCCTCTTGCTTGCCCTTTATAGTCAGACTCTACTCCAACCCTAAATCCTGGCTGCTTTCTCTCCATCGATGAAATTTTGTCACTTTGAAAGTGTTATATGTTAATTGTGTTGGTAATATTACACAATCATACCATGCGTAACTTTTTGAGATTTTTTTTTCACTCACTATAGCATCCTTTAGATCCATCCTAGCTGGTGTGCTATGTATCAGTAGTTTATTTTTTATATAATTCAGTAACATGGTATATATGCATCACAGTTTGTTTATCATTTACACATTGAAGGATATTTAGGTTGTTTCCAGTATTTGTCTATTACAAACAAAGCTGCTCTGAATAACTAAATAGAGTTTTGGATGGACGCACATTTTTATTTCTCAAGGGTAAATGTACATAGAGAAGTGATTAGTGGGTCATATGGCAAGTACATAAGAAGTTGCCAAAGTATTCCGCAGAATGGCTATACCATTTTTCATTTGTACCAACAATGCAAAAGTAATTTAGTTGCATTGCATCGTTGCCAGCACTTGGTACTGTATTTTTATATTAGCCATTTTGATTGGTGTGTGTAGTATCTCATTGTGGCTCTGATTTGTGTAATTTGGCTTATGATGTTGAACATGTTTTATGTATTTATTTTATATCTGCATATCCTTTGGGTGAAATGTAATTTCTTTATATATTCTAGATAGAAGTTCTTTGACTTCTTATGTGTTTTGCAAATATTATCTCCTAGTCTGTGGCTTAAATTTCTGTCCTTTTAATAGGGTATTTCATAGAAAAAAATAATTTTAATTTTGATGAAGTCTAATTTATCAAGTTTTTCTTTTTTGAATCATGCTTTTGGTATCCTGTTTAAAAACTCCTCACCTAACCCTAAGTCACAAAGATTTTCTCCTATGTTTTCTTCTAAATGAATTATAGTTTTATGATTTAAATTTATACAGTTTACCCATTTTGAGTTACTTTTTCAATATGGAGTGAAATTTATGTCAGATGCATAGTTTTGCCAATGAAAGTTCAATTGTTCTAAAATACTTTATTGAGAAGACTACCCTTTCTTTATTAAATTGTTTTTGTATCTTTGTCAAAAATCTGTTCAGCATATTTGTGTAGGTCTATCTCTAGTTTCTCTGTTCTATTTCATTGATCATTGTCTGTTCCTCCTTTAATACCACACTGTCTTGGTTCCTATGGCTAGATAGTCTTAAGATCGGGTAGTGTGATTCCTTCAACTTTATTCTTCCTTTTAAAATTATTTTAGCTATTTCACTCCCTTTTCTTTTTTCATATGAATTTTAGAATTATCTTGTCTATATTTTAAAAAAAACACAAACCAATAACTGCTGGAATTTTTAGATAGAAATTACATTAAGCCTATAGATCAATTTAGGAATAATTAACATCCTTACTATGTTTAGTGTTCTAATCCATAAACATGGTATGTCATTTAATTTATTTAGGGCTACTTTAATCTTTCCTCAGTGTTTATAATTGTTAGCTTATAATTTTCAGCATTTTTTAGAGTCTATACTTCATTTTTGGAGTAATTTTAAATGGTATTGCATTTAAGTTTTTATTTCCATTTGTTCCTTTCTAATATATTAAAATTATAATTGCTTTTTGTGTGTTGATCTTGTATCATAGTACCTTGTTGAACTCACTAATTAGTTCTAATTTTGTTATAGATTACTTGGAACTTACCACACAGACAAGTATGTCATCTGGAAATAGTAAGAATTTTATTTATTTATTTCCAATCTATATGGTTTTTATTTTCACTTTTGCCTTATTGCACAGACTAAGACTTGCAATACTATACTGAAATGATGAAAGAAAATATCCTGCTTTGATTTTTCAATTTAGGAGGAAACATTCCAATTTTACCATGAATTATTATTAGATGCTTTTTTCAATTTGAGGATGTTAACTTTTATTCCTAGTTGACTGAGTTTTTATCTTGAATGAGTGTTAGATTTTTGTCATATAATTTATCTTGCATCAATTGATAGGCTCATGTGTTATTTTTGTTTTTTATTTTCTTTTTTTGACAAACATTATGGGGGATTACATTTATTAGTTTTCTCATTTAAACCAGCCGTGCATACCTGGAATAAATCCCACTTGGTCGTAGCACATTATTCTTTTTATATATTGATGGATAAGATTTAAATAACACTGATGCCTGTGTGCCATCGTCAGAGATTCTGATTTAATTGCTTTGGCATGTGTCCTGGGCATTGAGATTTTCAAAAGCTCCCAAGGTAATTATAATGTTATTTCAAGGTAGTAATCACCAGGTTTGAACCACTGTTTAGCTTTTCTGGATAAAGTCTTTTGACTTCTTATGTGTTTTATAGGAAGTAAGGAGAGCTAACCTATTAGAAAGAGCTTTTCCTGCTTTTGTGAATGTGTTATAATTAGAACATATAGAACATACTTCTGATGATTAAATAAGATTCTGAAATAAGTAATTCTGTTATATGAATATATTTTATTTTATTTTTTAATTTTATTAGTTTCAGGTGCACAAGACAAAGCAATACTTAGACGTTTATCATTTATATCCCTCACATTGTGTGAGCCCCCCTCCCCCCGTCCACTATCCCTCTGACTTCGCACAGAGCCATTACATTTCCACTGTCTCTATTCCTAATGCTGTACTCCGCTTCCTGTAACAATATACATACAAATATATAAATATACATACATACATATATATTTATATAAAATTATAGTTGGCATTCATTATTGTTCAGCTTCAGGTGTACAGTACAGAGATCAGGCATCTACATCATCCCTGAGGTGGTCTCCCAAATGGGACACGTGTCCATTGGATACCCTACAAAATCTTTACATTGTTGATTATGTTCCCCAAATTAATTGTCAAAACCCCGTGGCGTGGCCATCTTGTGGTTACCAACTATTTTCTAAACCCCTCACCTTCCCCACCCCCCGCCCATCCAGCAACCCTCAGTTTTTCCTCTATGTCTCCAAAACTGTTTCTGATCTGTTCATTCACTTATTCTTTTCTTTAGATTCCGCATATAAGTGAGCTCATATGGTATTTGTCTTTCTCTGTCTGACTTATTTCACTTAACATAATGTTCTCTAGGTCCATCCATGTTGTTGCAAATGGTAAGATTTCTTTCTTCTTTACGGCTGCGTAATACTATTTAAAAAAAGTACATGTATGTGTACATATTTAAATATTTCAATCTAGGATATCTGGTCAGTATCAATTCAATTCAAAACACACTAATTAGTTTGCTATATAATCTATATTACTATAATAATTACCTCAGAGACTGGGACAATTAGTACATTATAACCTATGCTTCAATAGACTTTCAGACTTGTAGTGAGGAGTAAAATAAGATTAATGTTAACAATAATAATAGCAAAAATGAAGTTTCACATTTGCTTTGAAAGTTTATTGACAATATAATTCTATTCTCGCTAAGTTGTTTAATTAATAAAATAAATATAGATTAAAAATCAGAATGTAATATAGCCAGAAAAGATGCTACAGGGAATCAAAGACTGAAAATGTTATTTTCATGGAGGGTAGTAGTCAAAGCTTACCTTATGAATTCACTGGGAAGCCAGTTAAGAAAGATCTTGATAAATGGGCAGCAATTCAACAGATGGAAATGGGGAACAGGGCATTCAGATATTCTGAATAATATAAGTAAAGGCATAGATATGTTCAATAAATGTGATTTGATGGATGGTTGGAAAAGTTTAATATGTAATATGTTTGGGAAATTCTGTTAGTCTAGTTTTGTTGGTGCATATGGCCTGGTAGAGAAGAATATCAGATATGTAAGTTGAGAATGTTTGCTGACAGAATTCAAGTGCCAAGATCAGGAGTCTTGACTTAGTATAGTAGAGAGCAGAGAGTTGCTAAAGTTTAGTGATCTAGAGGGGCCGGAATTGAAAATTATTTTTGGAAAATAAAGGATGTACCAGAGGCTGTTGTGTGTGCTTCAGATAAAAAAAGGAAACTCAGAGGCAGTGAAGCTCAAGTGCTATTAAAACAGTTCAGGAAAAGTAAATGCAGACCTGAATTTATGAAGTGGTAGTAGGAACAAAAAGAAATGGGTAAGTGGGACCAGATGATTAAATGAATAAAAAAGGAGGACTACAGGATATTTCAAATATTGAATACTTGGTTTTCTGGGGGAATGATAATATAATTAATAAAAACGATATTCAGACAAGTATAGCATACATTTCTATGTATTAACTTTATCTCCTCATACAATGTTGCTTCTATTTTTTCTCTCCAGCTTTGTTTTATGCTCCTCCCCTCCTTACCATGCCTTAAACATACAAAAGACAGGTTCACTCCTGCCTCATGATCTTTGTGCATGTTCTTCTTCTGCCAAGATCATTTTTGCCTAATCAACCTCCACCCTCATTTCATCTATGTATTTCTGGTTATTTTTCTGATCTTGGATAAAATGTTACTTTCTTGAGGAAGTCTTCTCTAACTCCTTAATTCAGTCAGGAATTATTTATTGAGTAACTAATTATACTAGACACTGTTCTAGAAGGACTTAGAGAAGACCATTTGAGACAGAGATAACAGCAATTGCACAAGCCTTGGTGGAGGAGGGTAACTGGCATGCTAGAGGAATAGCAAGGACTGTGGAGGAGGGAGCAAGGTAAAGTGTGATATCAGAGCGATGGTAGGGTGGGATAGCTTGTTTATGGTCTGATAGGTTGGTGAGAGTGTTTTAGCTTTTTCTCAGAGTGAGATGAGAAGTCTGAAGAATTTTGAGCAGAGGAGTAAGGTGATCTGACTTATGTTTTAAAAGAAATACTTGGCTCTTGGGAGATGGGAGCAAGGTCAGAAGCAAGGAAGATTAAATAACTAAGAGCCTATTTCAGTTATCCAAATAAAACATAATAATCATTTACAGCTGATGAGATGGGGTTACACTCAGGATATATTTTCAAGCACAGCTAACATGATTTTCTGATGGATTATACATGAAGAATGAAAGGGAAAATGTCAAGAATGGATTCATGGTTTTTATCTTGTGAAAGAAGAATGCAGTGACCTTTCACTGAGATGGAGAACACTGTGGGAGAAGCCAGTTATATGGGAAAATCAGGAGTTAAGTTTTGAGCATATTACATATATGATTTCTAGTAGACATCCAAGCACGGATCCTGAGTAGGCAGTTAGATAAGCAACTCTGGGTTTCAGGATAAGGTTCTGTACTGGAAATATAAATGCATGAGCATCTTGACAGTCTGAGGGTCATTAAGCTATTGTCTCTCAAGCCCAAAAGCAAACTTCTAACTTCCTGTGATTCTGTAGATGGGACACTACAAAGTTCATGCCCCTTTGACATCTGGATTTCTGATCGTTACGGTAAGTAATGGGTACTGGGGGGAGGGAGGATCATTAGAAGATAGTAAAATGGAAAAGGAACTTGTTCCTTTCTGATTTGCCTTGTGTTTCTGTCAGCAACCCTCCAATAATTGCTCTTGACTTTAGAAGCATCCGTTCATTTCAACAGCAATTTGTTTCAGAATCCACCTTCCTCTTTCACTCATAGAAACACCTTTATTGCATCTCTTTAGAGGTTAGAACATCAAAAAGAAAGCAGTGGCCTCCTCCTCAGAAATCTGAGTCCCAGCACCACAGTTACTCAGGCCTATAGAGGTCCATTCTCACAAGTTTGTATTCTACACACCAAATAGAGTACATGGTATAGAGCAGGTAATAAATCAATGAATGAGTGGAGATGTGGAATCTATACCATATATTCTAGAGATGCTACAAAGCACTATTAAATTCATATATTCTTTTCTTTGCCTTTCTGTTCTCACCCAATGATCACATAATATACAAGTAATTGCTCAAAGCAGAAACTTGAGAGTTAATTTTAATTTTTACTTTCCCTAAAATCTCAATCACTCCATTAGAAGGTTTTGCAGATTTGATTTCCAGATACATACCCAATCAGTCAACTTCTTTCCACTGCCACCATAGGACACTGCTGATTCCTGCCTGGGATTACCTAATTGGATTCCTAAGTGGTCTCTTTGCCTTTATCTGGCCCTCCACCAGTTGATTCTCCATTGTGGTTGTGCGTCTTGTCACCCACGTCAATGTCTTTCTACACATGTGCACTTCCTGGAACACAGTGCACTCTTTCTCATCTCAGGGTATTTTCATAGGCTGTTGTCTCTTTTCCTACAACACTTTCCTTCCTAACATTTACTCATGCTTTGCGTCTTAGGTTAAAAGTCACTTTCTCTTTACACTCTTGAATTCCCTGCTCAACTACTCCTGCTACATTCTTTTACGTCATTATAATTCTGCTTTAGAACATTTGCTTCACTTTAAGTTCATTAATTAGTTTTGTAGTAATGTGTCTATTATCATTGCATGCCTTTCCCCACCCCCTTTCTAAATACAGGATGAAATTAGTGTCCATTTTATTGAGTTTTCTGAGAATTGAACCTAATACATGTAGATGACTTAAAACAGTGCCTCGCTGTTATTGAAAACACTCAATATTTGTATCATTAGTTTTGTCATCATCATCATTATAGTCTTTAAATTCCTTGAGTGATTTAAGTAACCTGGGGAATTTATTAATCTTAGAGGAACACAATTCAATCCATAGCATTTTGTCCCCGGTCCCCCAAATTAACATCCTTCCCACATACAAAATGCATTCATTCATTCCATCTCAACAGCCACCCAAAGTCTTAACACATTCCAGCATCAACTCAAAGTTTAAAGCCCAATGTCTCATCTAATTATCATCTATATCGGATATGGATGAGACTCAAGATAAAATTTATCCTGAGGCAAAATTCCCCTCTACCTGTGAAACCAGATAAATTATGTGCAAAAACCACATAAATTATATCCAAAATGCAGAGATGAGACAGGCATAAGATAAACATTCATATTCCAAAAAGGAGAAATCAGAAGAAAGAAAGGATTGAGGGGTCCAAAGCAAGACCAAAACCTAGCAAGGCAAATTCAACTAGATCTTAAGGTTCAAGAATAATCCTCTCTACCTACTAGAGTGGTTTTGTCACCCCATAGCTCCCAGGGATGACCGTGTCACCTTTGGCTTGGGAGCAACACTCACACTGCTACACTGCTCTCTGCAAGGGCCCTGTCTATGCAGCTCTGCTAGGTGGAGGTCCTGATGGCTGAAACCCATGGGGAACCTGCCCTGGTCCCCACCCCTCCACCCCCATGCACTCTGGACCTATGGTGGGAGTAACAGCCCTGCTCATTTCTGAATTGCCTTTGGAGTACATTTTCCTTTTTCTTGAAGGATAGAACAAGTTTGTGGTCTTCATTCTGTCCTGTTTTCTTTTTTCTTCTCCTCCCAGATGGTAATGTTTCTGCTGATATAAGTCCATCTCTATTCCTGGTTCCCACTGAAATGTCTGTTAAGATCCACGGTTTTCACCTATCCTAATTTCCTAATCAAATGGTTGGTTCCCTACACTCTTGGAATCTCTTCTGAACACACTTTCTCGTTTTTGCAATATAGATAGACTGAGAAGTTCCCATATCTTTAACAATCCCTTCTTCAATTCATCTCTTTCTGTGTTTTAATATCAGTCAGGAGGAAACAAGCCTTTCCTTCAATACTGCTTAGAAATCTGCTCAGGTAATATAAAATTTCATGATTTACAAGTTCTACCTTCCACAAAACACTACAACACAGTTCAGCCAAGTTCTTTGCCACTTTATAACAAGGATAGCCTTTCCTCCAGTTTCCAATCACATGTTCCTCATTTTTGTCTGAGACCTCACCAGGATGTCCATATTTCTAGCATGCATCTCAAAGCTCCTTTAGTTTCTACCTATTATCCAGTTCCAAACTCACTTTCACGTGTTTAGTTATTTGTTACAGCAGCACCCCTCTTCTCAGTACCAAAATCTTTCTTAGCTTGGAATACGAAAACAAAATATTACAGGCTATGTGATTTAAACAACAGGAATTTATTTCTCAGAGTCTGGAAAATGGAAGTCCAAGATCAAGGTGCCAGCAGGGTTGGTCCTGGTGAGAGCTTTCTCCTTGGGTTGTAAATGGGCACCTTCTTACTATGTCCTCACATGGCCTTTCCTTGGTATATATGGGTAGAAAGAGAGAAAGTTATCTCCTCTACTAAGGGCATTAACATGAGAGCCCCACACTCATGAACTCATCTGAACATAATTACCTCCCAAAGGACCCATCTTCAAATACCATCATATTGGGGATTAGGACTCCTGTATATGAATTTTATGGGGACAGAATTCAGTCCGTACTCGTAAATAAATCTGACTTATTCAAGATTGTATTCCAGCACCCAGCACAGTACCTGGAAAATGTAAGTAATAAATAAATACATATTGAAAGAATGTATGTATAAATGAGTGAATAAATGAATGAATTATTATTGCCATTGGACAGATAGAAAACGAAAGGGAAAGAATTATGGATGGAATTTTGGAGACCACTTATGATAAGAGAGAAATAAGAAAAAAAGCCAGAGAAATGAAAGGTCAGGAAGGGAGAAAGCAAGATCATGAAATGGCTTAGAAGACAAGACATTTAAATGAGATGACTTAGAAGACAAGAGATTTAAATGAGAATCACTCAACTGTGTTAACTAACAGAAAGACTGACATTAGCATTTCTCACTAATTTTTATATAAAAATGGTATCAATTCAAATCAGCAAAAGACCAGAGGTTTGATGCTCAAAATAAATTATCCTAGAAATCAGGTTATTAGCAAACAATCACTTTAATTAAAATGGAAAACAAATCATAGCATAGATAATATAATTTGTCAGAATACTAAAACTAACTGACATCAAGGGCATTATGGGAACAGCACATTCTTTGCTGACTATTATGTCTGCCTGTGAGAAGGGAATTTTTTACCCATTGTAAGATTAGATGCAGAAGAACTACAAAGAACCATTGAGAAGGGGTACTGGTTTATGTTATTTTAAAGAGCAGACTATATAAACTGATTTATAACTTGCTTTTGTTAATTTAACAACATATGGGAATATTTTCCATGTTATCAGTCAATCTTCCACATCATTAATTTAAAAACTTGCATCACTCTCTATCTTAAACATGTAATAAATGTTACTAATTCTTTTTGGGTAAATAGTTGCTTCAAAACTATTGCAATTTTAAACCATTCTGTCTAATATCACTAAATATAAAAATCTGCAGATATGATTATATTCTTAGAATACATTTTTCATGAATTACAATAGGTGGGTCAACAGGGAAGCACATTTTTAAAGCTTTTGATTTAAATTCTCCTTAAAGCATTGAAAGAGTACTGACTTCCCCACATCTTCATCAACAGTTTTATCATTCTTTCTTCTTTCTTTTTCTTTTTGGATGTTACAGACAGAAATTTTCACAATGTAGTTTTGATTTGCATTTACATGACTAATGATGAGTTAACATTAAATTGCATTAAATAGCATTAGAATGCAAATTTATATGAACATATGCATTTAGGATTCATTGTGGAGAAAAGGAAATGTATTCACTGAATAATTAATTAATTAATTAATTACTAGAGTCCTCCAATACTCCAAGCTCTGTTTTAAATACTGGAGATAAGTAAACAAGACTTACCCAAATTCTTGTTGTCTGTAGTGGATAAAAGAAGATAATTTAAAAAAATAATAAGTTTAAAAGTCAATACCAAGGAGAAAAATAAACCAGAAAATGAGGCATTGATCATTTGAGAGGTCAGTTTTTTTTTTTTTTAATTAAATTTATTGGGGTGACATTGGTTAATAAAATTATATAGATTTCAAGTGCATATTTCTGTAATACATCATCTGTATATTGCATTGTGTGCTCACCACCCAGAGTCAGTTCTCCTTCCATCACCATACAGTTGACCCCTTTTCCCTCTCCTGTCACCCCCACCCCGCTTACCCTCTGGTAACCACTAAAGCGTTGTCTGTGTCTACGAGTTTTTGTATTGTTGTTTGTCTTATTCCTTTGTTGCTTTCAGTTTTATATCCCACATGTGAGTGAAGTCATATGATTCTTGACGTTTTCTGTCTGATTTATTTCGCTTAGCATGATGATCTCAAGATCCATCTAAATCGGGTATTCAGAGACAACCTCACCAAGGTGATATCATTTAAATATAGACATGAAGGAGGTGAGTGGTGCGGCTTTATATATAAGAAGCGGAAGAGTGTTAGAAGCAGAGGAAATGCGAAGTACAAAGAGAAGGGGAAAGACTACCATCCTGCGGTTTAATTTCTAATGTTCTAGAATCAGCAGTGAGACCAGTGTGGCTGGGACAGAGGGAGTGAGGTGAGTAGTAGAAGGTAACATCAGAAAGGTTTCAGGAGTCCAAAATCAAATTATAGTCTTACAGACTATTCTAGGAACTTTGGCTTCTTGTGTGAGTAAGTTGGGAATACATTAGAAGTTTTGAGCAGAGGGAAAACATAAACCGATTTGAGTTTTAAATAAATCATTTTGGTTGCTGTGTGACAGAAGTAGGGGCCAGAATACAAGCTGGAAATGAGTTAGGAGGCTATTGAAATGATTTCCATGAGAAATGATGGTGGTAGGCAAGATGGTGAGTAGAAGTGAAACTCTTAAATGTATTCCAAAAGGAGTTTCTGGAGGGTTAGCTGTATGTTATGAGACAAAGAGAGAATTGAAAATTGTTGCATTGAGCATGGAATAGCCTTTAACTGAGATGGGGAAGGCTGGGGAGAAGCAGCCTTCTCTTTGGTACAGGGGAAAGATCAGAAGTTTACTTTTGGAGACGTTAAGTGTGAGATGCCTACCAGACACGCAAGTTAAGATGTTAAGGGGGCAGTTGGATATACAAGTGGATAGTTGAATATACAAATTCAGACTAGAGATAGAAATTTGGGAGTCAGGAGTATGACCATTCAGCCTAAAAGTAGTTTGAAAATTAGAAAATGGGAGATACGAAAACCTTCAAGACCTGTAAATTGTTTTTCATTTTTAAACTGGAAAATAGTAATTCTATGGGTAATCTTAATATAGAAAAATATTACAGTTCTCATTTATATTAATACATACTTAATATTCAATATAAATAGAGCACCCTGTAATTGTTAAAAATAATAATGATGTATCTAGGCACATAGACATGTTCAGTGGATATTATATAGATGTCATGTCAAAAAAATCTAAGATTGATGAAACTCGATTGAATAGGAAGTGAAAGCAATTCATAAATGACACAATATGCAAACGTTTCTGGAATGTTTTTAAAAATTATTGAGCTATTGCATTCAAAAGCTTTAAAATATCATTTCTCTTATAAAGTAAATCTACTAACTGAGATTTTGGAACACTATTAGTAATTAAAAAGATGATTTAGATTTAAATGCGTTAACATTCAAGGATCCACAAGGAATGTCAGGTTTAAAACTTTAAGTTGCAGAAAATATGAACATTTTAGATAAATTTATATAGAAAAAATGTCTCGAAGATTACTTACCAAACAATAAAGTTAATTTGGCTAAGGAGGGGAGAGAAGGGTGGGCAAAAGTGGTGAGTGGAGGCATAAAAGAGAATTGTAGCTTTTCAACTAACTTTTTTTTTTTATATAAGAATATATGCTCCTGTAAAATATGTACAATGAAAATAATGTATTTTTAAAAGAAACTTGTAGCACTAAACATTCTTATTAATTTGCTAATTTGAAAAGTACAATATCTAATATGTAATTTGAAATATACATAAAAGTGGAAACATTCTCAATAATTGCCTTTGAGTGGTATGAATGTAAAAGTTTCTATCTACCTGTTTTCCTGAATTTTGCATCTTTATGATGTTAGAATAATGCATATATTAATTAAAGTTGCTTTCTTATTCTCACTGTTAGCTGAGGTCCCAAAGACCAAGAACCTTTTCCAAGTTCTGGACTACTGATGCAGGATATGCTAAGAGATTACAAAATATATTTCAGTCAATATTAACCTATCTTCCATATTGAGGGTCTAAAATAGCTAAAGTGAAAAGCTGTGCTTTTAAAACTTTAATTTTCATACAAAATCACCTGGCAATCTTGTTAAAATGCAGTAGGGCTGACTGAGACCTCAGAGTCCACAATTTCAACAAGCTCCTAGATCATACTGTGGTGCTACAGACCATACTTCAAAAGAGTGAATGGAGAGTTTGGGGATAATTTTTGGTGTATACTCTGGGCAACAGGAGGAAAGTGCTTCCGCTTCTCATTAAGACCACTGATAGGCGCATGGTGATCGTTAAAAGAGCATAATAAAGATAGAGTTAGGGGACAAAAGCACTAGACGCTGACCCATACCTTAAAAGTCTGAAGTGAGAGGCTGTGGCCATATCATTACAGGCTGCAGAGACGTGGCTACATGGGCATTGAGCTGCACTTCCACTAACATTAGAAAATGTGTGTTTCTGGGGTCTAGCTGTGACACCTAACTGAGCTGCCTTGGGTCTATCTTAAAAAGTGATATCCCTCCCACCCAAGAGGACCATTTGGCTGAGTGATGAATCAAACACTCAAATGCAAGGAACACTCAAACATGTCTCATGAAAAGAAAGTTACCTTTCAGATCTGGCATTCCCCAAGCATCCAAGTGACCCATCGCTACTCCAACAACTACGTGAATGTGTGTCTTTTTCACCTAAAGATTCTTTTCCAGGGGTCAGATGCAAGGGCTGGTGAGTCTGGAAGGAGGTGAAATGAGGGAAAGGAAAGTAGTCATCTACGTCTTCACTTAAGGTAAGCCCAAGTTCAGAGATAAGAGAACTGTCTTTTTAATGTTTCATAGTGACTTTTACTATTTCATAGAAAACTTTTACTATTTACGAGTGTCTGGGGAAACAATGGGACTTACATGAGATTTTATTTTGAGGCAGAAAGGAATTTTTAAACTTAATGGAAAAGCAAAAAGTTGCTTCTGCTTTTATCCTAAGTGTGCTGTGCATTCAAAATAACTGGTCACAATGTATTTTATTTTTACAAATCTTACCATAAAATAATTATAGTATGATGCTATAAAATGTTTCCTAAATATCTTTGAGCAGTCTTGATATCTATTAACAGTTCTAATTTATGAAGATTTTACGAAAATATGTTATTATCTAGGCCACTTTTCAGTAAGTATTTAAGCAGAATTGGAATAAAAAAAATCTATAAGCATATAATATAAGAAAACTTTTTGGAATGCCCAACCCCTTCCCTTTCCCTGGAGGAGTCCCCAGCAGGCATTTTGATTTATAATTCATCATCCTGGCTGTAGCCAATTGGACGAGGGTTGGATACTTGATTCAAACTTGTTTATTCAGAGTCCCTGACACAGAATTTACAATTAGGCCAATTAAAAAAAAACATAATTAAAATGAGATAAAGAGAGACAGAGAGAAATCTGAAACGTATACTTGAGGATAGTCACATTTCATTAAGTACAATAAGAAAGTCTATTTGAAAAAATAGACGCATGCACACAGAGAAGGCAGAAGGGAGAGATGAAGATAGTGAGAGCATATAATCTATTTCTCAATAATTAGTCCTTCCTCTGCCAGGGTTGTGGATTTTGTTTAAGCTATTGGAATTGATTTATATTAAATGCATCTAAAATAGTCTTAACTAATAAATAGAACTCATTGATAAATTAAAATTAAGAGAAGTCTGAATTCATGAAAAAGGGTGTAACCTATCCAAATGTTTAATGAAAAAGTTTTTTCATTCGAGGTTGTTATACTTGGGGTTGTTATACCAATGCCTAGCATAGTGCCCACAATGAAATTGATTAATGAATGTTCATATATAAAAAAGCTTAAACATTGTTGGCTTTCTATGTTTTTAAAAAAGTTTTATTGATATATATTTTGTATACAGTAAAATGTATTTTTCCAGGAGTTGTGACAAAGTGCTGATGTTTTGTATTGTAAGAATGATATTCAACTGACCTATAAATTAAACACTGTACTTTTAAAGTTCTTAAAAGAAATCCATCATAATAATTTGGGTATGCTGATTATTGAGCAGGATTTCATAATCAATGGCATTGGCTTTAGATACAGCAATTCCACATGATGTAGACTGTTATAGTAAAATTCTGTACATCCTATCAATAGGTTTATTGTATAATACAATAGATTATACATGTCAAATAAAAGTGATTTGTTAAACTAAAATATTAATTCTTGATTGCAAGCTCAAAATCAAAGAGAGGAATATTTACTAATAAAATAATGAATATTTCTCTCTGTTGATCATTCAAAACATAGTTAAAATGGTGAAATAGTACATTCATAATAAAATGCCTAATAACCACAATATTAATATTTATTATTAATAATTATTATTCCTGAAAGTTCTGAGCCAAAAAAGTATATCTATGATTGCATACCTACAAAACACAAGAAAATCTGTTTATATACTACTGAGATAGAGTGGTTTAAAAAATATATTAAATATCATATTAATGTATAAAAATTAATAGCATCCTTATATGTACTAGCAGTAATCATTTGCAAAATAAAAAGGAGAAAAGATCCCATTCACAATAGCAACACAGCTGTGAAACATGGCAATAGCCTGTTTAAGTATTCTGACAGTACTTTATGAAGAAAAGTGAAAAAGTATGTGTGTAGATAAAAAAGAAGGCATCATAAATTAAAAGACCTAGCATGATCCTAAATGGAAAGAATGACTATTGCAAAGATGTCAATTCTTTCCAAATTAATTTATACATTTAGCAGAAATTGGAAAGACAATGTTCTGAAACTCATAAAAAAATGTGTGAGAATAGCTAAGACATTTTTTAAGAAAACAGAATGATATTAGAATACTGATTCTATCATAAAAAATATAAAACCAAAATAATTACATCAGTGCGCTTTCTCACAATAGAGATATTGATGAATAAAATGGAGTGAAGCACCCACATTTTTTCGTAACACTAGTATTATGAGTTGCATTGTGTCTCTCCTCTCCCCCCAAGAAAAGATATGTTGAAGTTTTAATGCCTAATATCCCCAAATTTGGGCTTGTTTAGAAATAAGATCTTTACAGACTACTCAAATTAAAATGAGGTCATTAAGGTGAGCCTTAATCCATAATGACTGGTATCCTTTTAAAAAGTAGAAATGTATACACAGACACATAGAGACAGAAGATGATGTGAAGACACAGGGAGAGCACCACGTGAAGATGGAGGATTGGAGCACTGCACCTACTAGTCAAGAAACACCAAAGATTGCAAGCAAACACTAGAAGCTAGGAAAAGGCTAGAAAGTATTCTTCCCTATCGATTTCAGAGGGAGCATGGTCCTGCCAACAACTTGATTTTGAACTTCTAGCCTCCAGAACTGTAAGACAACAAATTTCTGTTGTTTTTAAGCCACTCCTTTTGTAGTACTCTGTTATGGATGCCTTAAAAAATGAATACAATTAGTATATATTCTAATTTTATAGTATTGATATTCTATAAATAGTATTTATATACACACACTATATATATATACTATATATATATAGTGTACACACTATATATACAGTGTATACACTATATATATGTGTATACACACATATATATATATATATATATATATATATATATATATATATATATACACACACTATTAATATATTTATATACCAAGGGTGCCAAAACATTTTAAGAAAGGAAAACTGTATTAAAATTGTAATAATACATACCGATAACAAAAGACGAACACAAGTCACGTTTGACTTCTGCAATTACAAGAGGTGCTCAAAGTGGTTACCATCAGCATCCAGACAGTTCTGATGATGGTGAACTACAGCTTGAGCAACGTCGACCAAAGTGTCCACTTGTATACATTTTTTGGCACCCCTGGTATATATATACTATTTATAGTATTTATAAACTATTTTATGACATTAAATATTGGCAAGGAAAAGAAAGATTGCCTATAAATGGTATTGGAAAAAGTGGTTAGTTTCATTGAAAAATATCCTTGTGGGTTTATAAGTAAATAGAAATATTAAAAGCACAAAATTCTAATGTGGAATAACAAATATATAAGTTACAGAACATTTATAAAGCCTTAAATCAAAGGGAAAAATCATAAAGAAAATAACATTAGGTTAAAGCCTATGAAACTGCCTTTTTGTTGGCTAAAAATGGTCAAATATTGATCATTACATACGCTTCAACTAAATATATTTGATCTCATTGAAAAGTAAAATTCTTCTTTGCCAAAACACCATAAACAAAATTAAAATTTGGTAACAGACTGGAAATGTGTTACATTGGAGAGAGAGTATGAATCAGGAAACAAACCCTAAATTTCTGCTTCACCAGGAATATGAATTTCAGTTTCTTCATTTTAAGGTAGTGATGATAAAAAAAAAACTGTCCATGGTCTTTTAGCGATTAGGAATTACACATATGGAAAATGGCACTTAAATATAAGGTGTTTCTTAAATTATCAGACATCCATTAAATTTTCTTGCTAATATAGGTGAATATTTTGTATTTTAATTAAAAGTATGAAACTTTAATAGATAAGGCAGAATAAATAGAGAAAATAGGAATAGACATTTGACATAATAGGAAAAAAAATCACTAACACACAGGAAAATACTTTGCTTCTCCATTATTCAAAAATACCAAATTTTCAAATTATTATAGCTTTAAAAAAAATGCAATATCCTTCCAAGCTAGACTGTAGTAAAATAGCTATGTATATGCAAATAAGTAAAAGTATAAATTAGTACAGAATATTCAAATGATTTAAAACCTGTAAACTGCTTACAAAATTTTTTTAAGTTACTGATGACTATACTATTAAAAAGGAATATTTCTAATTTTTCATTATGTTAACCCAATAATTTTGTCACTAAGAATTAATCTTATGGACATAACTTAGATATGGTAGGCAAATATATAGGTAAGATAGATTGATAGGTAAAATATTTATTTATAAACATGTTAATCATTGCCTTATTTATTACAATACAGCATTATCCTACGAAAGGTTGAGCAAAGTAAGTTATATCTATACAATAGAATAGTATGCAGCCAATAAATTTGTTTATTCAACAATTATGTATTATATATTATGCACCAGGCACTGTTCTAGGATCTGTTATTTGAGCAGTGAACGGAACAGAGACACTCTTCTTTTAGAGTAGTGTGTGTGTGTGCATGTGTGTGTAACATGAGGGAGAAACAGATAATAAAAAAATATATATGACAAGTATGAAGAAAAATGAGTGGGAAGACAGAGAGTGCTAGATTGAGGCACTTTATTTAGATAGGCTGGTCAGGGATATCCTTTCCTATAGGGTAATATTTGAACAAATTCTTGAACAAAGTGAAAGTGAGGAAGGAAATCATACACACAGTAAAGGGGTGGGTGTTGTTGGCCGAGGGATGGTAAAGATGAAGCCCCCAAAAAAGGAGATGCTTGGCATGTTTGAGGTAGAGCAAGGAAACCTGTGTGGCCAGAATGAAACGAGTGAGGGCAGAGTGAAAAGAGATGAGGTCCCAAGGTGAGCCAAGATCATTTACAACAATATGGAAACCCACTGGTGCATAACTTTTAGTCACAGGAATGATGTAATACTAAGGAAAAATCTTGAAGATATAAAACCAAATGTAAAATAAATAATATATGTATAAACAAAAAATATATAAATAAAATTATTTCAAATATGTAGAGAGAGGTATATATTATATATCTCTCTATATATTATATATACACAGAGGGTGCCAAAAAATGTATACACAGTTTAAGAAAGGAAAACTGTATTAAAATTGTGATACGCAATATATACTGATAACAAAAGATGACCCCAAGTTACATTTGACTTCTGCAATTACAAGAGGTGCTCAAAGCGGTTACCATCAGCATCCAGACACTTCTGATTATGGGGAACTACTGCTTGAGCAACGTTGACCAAAGTGTCCACTTGCATATATTTTTTGGCAAAAATATATATATACACACACACATATTTTGGCATATATTTTTTTGCATATATATATATTGCCAAAGCTTGGAAGTAAATATGCCAAAGGGTATCAGGGTTTTGAATGGTGGTCAGAAAATGGATGTTTCTTTTTCTATGCTGCTGAATTTTCTTTAAAAATTATACAGAGAAAGCAAAATTATTAAAACCCAAAGAAAATGTTTAAAAAAGAAATGTGTAACTATGCATACTAAATAACTTTTTCAATGTTTAAAAAAAAGTTTCCATTTGAATATTTATATTGACCATTTATCTTTCAACTCTCAAAAGTCATTTCTTAAAACTGCCAAGTACTACTTTTGTTTTTTTTATTTATTTACATTTTCTTATTTTTATGTATTTTTACCTTTCCTCCTCAACAACTGTATATGGTTTAATAAAATAAAGTCAGATCATGATAAACTGATATGTGGCTTAAAAGTAGATATGTTTCGAGACCATAGAGTGAAATCCTTAACAGGGGTGTTGCTTATCAGTATAGCTTCCTTCCTTTGAGGCTCAAAAATGTAAACTGCAACCACAGTTGATGCACAGCCTCATCATTCCTCAGGCATATTCTAACATTAATGATAATTGAAATGTTCTTTTTAGATGTTGCATGGCTGACCATACACACTTTGCTAATACAACTGTTAATAAGAACCCATACGGGGTGGTCAGGTGGCTAAGTTAGTTAGAGTGTGAGCTCTGGGCAACAGGGCTGCCGGTTCAATTCCCACATGGGCCAGTGAGCTGCGTCCTTCCAACTAGAATGAAGTCAATGAGCTGCCGCTGAGCTCCCGGCTGGCTCAGGTGGTTGGAGCGCGGGCTCTCAACCACAGGGTTGCCGGTTCAACTCCTGCAAGGGATGGTGGGCTGCTCCCCCGGCAACTAACAAACGGCAACTGGACCTGGAGCTGAGCTGTGCCCTCCACAACTAAGATTGAAAGGAGAACTTGACTTGGATGGAGCTGATGAGTCCTGGGAAAAACACACTCTACTGTTCCCCAATAACAAAGTCCTAGAAATACACAGTGTTCCCCAATAAAGTCCTGTTCCCCTCCCCCAATAAAATATTTTAAAAAAAGAATCCATACATTAAAAAGAAAACCTGGTATGTTTGTAGCATCTGGGACAGAAAGTGTCTGGAAGGTGGAGATCCTCACTCTGCCTTTTGAAATCTTCAGTAGAATACCATTCCTGTTTGTTGACTCCTTTATTAAAGTACTTTGATGTTGAAAATTGCCCAGGATTGGCTGTATTCCAAAAATTTTACTTAACTGGTAAAACCAACTTTTAAAAATGTATATAATGTAAACATTAATGTGTAACTTTGTTGTAAGCAAGGGTAAATATAAAATCTACCTATTTAAAGTATCCAAAACTACTGTGTTAAATTTTAGAAAATAAAGCATAAAGTACAAAATGCAAAGAAAGTTTTCCCGTTTGTAACAGGATCTGCAACTTACAAAGTCTACTTCAAATGGATACCTATTGCATTTATACACAATGTTTTCATCGGATGGGAAGACAGGAGGTTATTCTGAAGAGAGGTTATGAATTTAGATCTTCGCCAAAGTCAAAAAGGACATGGGCACAAGGCAGGAAGACAGAGGAAAAGGGAAGCAGAGGGGTTCACATATACAGTAGGAATAATGCCAGATCCCTTAAGAATGGATTCACTAAATCATCATGTTGTACACCTTAAACTTACACAGTATTATGTCAATTATATCTCAATAAAGCTAGACCCAAAAAAAATCAATGGATTTACAAGCTAAAATAATATTTTATTTTGATTTTACAGCAGAAGACTTGTCTATATCTAGTACTTATATCTTTTCCTTTCTTTGACACCAAATTTGACAATGAACTCAATTATCTCACTGTAATGGTAGATGTAAGCATCCACATAGATTCCTGTTACTATGTTTATACTTGCCAGTAGCTCCTGAAACACTTTCTCCATATCTCTTTGTGAATTTATTCATGGGAAGCACATGACAGTACAATTCTAAAAGGCTTTGCAGACATTAAAACTCATTTGTATTTAATTTTAGACTTTAATTTTCTTTAAATGTCCAACAAAAGCTCAGCCAAAGACCTAAACTTCCATAGGAAGCCTGCTTTTGATTCACTAATGAATCAAATTCGGAGCCCTGGAGTGTGATTGTTCTCCTGCAGCTAGCAAAATGTATTAAGTTATCTCTAACATTATTTAATGATATACCTCCATTTTTGGCTAAAAGTAGCAGAGCCCTTCTCATGAGAGCCACATTACAAAATGAAAATGCCAGCCTTGAGAAATCGCAACTACCCTGAGGCAGGAAAAGGGCCCTTTCTCAGTAGTGTTCATGGGAGAAAAAGAGCATGAGAATTTGCACAAAAGTAACTTTCAATATGATCCAACCAACAGAACAAAGTTTATACAGATTATGGAAAAACAACAGAGAAGAAATGACATGGTGTGTCAATGGAAGGCTCCATGTCAATGGAAGACTCAGATGGGATACATACCCATTTCCTTCGCTTTTACATAATAAAATTTAAAACTTTGATGGACTTACATTTTACTTAGAGAACAAGCAGTTCTCAAAATATAACCATTTGTTTTCCAAAGAATGACATTGTGTGAATTCTTTGCTACAGGAATCTACTGTTTCTTCATGCTTCCTAAACATCTTGTGGGGATGGTTGAGGTGAAGAAAGTAGAAAGAAGATGAAATCCTTTCTCAGCACTGAGAATAGGATGAACTATCTTCCTCACTGGAACACCAGGAACAAGACAAAAAAGCCATTGTTATTCTGATGTCAAAATATTGGGGGAAAGGTGTTAGAGGGGCTGGAGGCAGAAGTCGTGATGACGATAATCCAGCAATACAAGCAGAGAGAATATTTTAGTTAGTAGAGGATTCGCCAGTTTAGTGAATTCAGTGTATGTTAAGAGATAGTAGAGTAGGGACCCGTTAGACAAGTGATCAAAATACTGCCACCAACCCCTCCTCAATCTGTGGTGGCTGAGCTGCAACTTTATGTTCTCTGCCTATCAAGACACAAGTGCTGCTTTGAAATTCTGCTTAATTCACGAATCCTTGAAACCAGTTCCAGTCATTAAGTCTGATTTGAATGATGAAACTTCTTTGACATCGCAGGCACAGTAGTCAAGAGACCTGGGTTTGGTGTCAGACAGTCCCAAATTAGAATTGACTATCCACAATGTACTAGCTCCATGGTTTTGAGCAAGTTACTTAGCCTAGATTTGCTATCTCAAATATGGGGATGATATTAATAGTGTCTATTTTATAGATTGTGGTCAGGATTAGAAAAAAGCCCAGCATAGAGTAAATACTGAAAAAAATATGGCTATTATTATCCCTTTAAAATAGACTTTCTTCAAGTAAACAAAATAATATTTATGTTACATACACCATTCTTCAGAGAGTGATCAGTTACAGACAGGTATTGATACATCAACTGTTTCAGAAGTGGAACTAAACAAAGAGGGGAGTTATTAGGATTTTTCTTCTAGAGTTTCCATATTTCTGTGTTTTTCAGGTCAATCCATTGGTCATTGTCTATCCCAGGGTGTTAGTAAACATAAATTTCATTAGTCATATCAACTGTCACTTGGGGGGGAATGACCATTTCCATACTAATTCAATCATTCATCTGACATGTATCAAGCTTGTCCTATGTATTCTACACTGTTCTATATGCTAAGGATACAAAGTACATGATATCATAACCCCTGGGGCACAGGGAACTCACTATCTAGTACCGGGGTTTGCTTTGTCAAACTATCATTATAGTATTATTTAGAATGCAATGTTGTTGTTTTTAAAAAAATCACAGATTAAATAACTTTTACGGAATATTATTTATTTCACAGAATATTGCATTACTATTAAAACAGTCTCTCTAAAATATGATATGAGATAACATTAGAGATACATTATTAAAAGAATAACTACTATAAACTGTGTATATACAGATACACAGGATAATACCATTATGAAGAACTGTGTTTTCTATCTATCCATGTACCAATTGAGGGAAAGGAAGAGAGAGCCGCTAAAATACTGCTGTTTATGAGGTTACTGGACCTTTTATTCCATTCTTAGGTACAGACAGTGCAAAAAAAATTATATGGATATATAATGGCAAATATTTAATGATTTATTTTCATAAAATTCATAATTTCTTCTTCAATGAAGGACATTACCAGAAGTAAAAGTTAACAGATTGGGGACATACTGAGAATGGACAGCTGTATGTTTAAAACTGACAAATAAACAATATCTAAAATATACCTGAATGTCTGCATATCAACCAAAAAGAGAATCAAAATTCCATAATAAATCAACAAAGAATATGAATTCACACAAGGTAGTCTAAATGTTTAACTGGCATATGAAGAGATCTTCAAATTCATTAATTAGAACCATAAAACTAAACTGAGTTATTCATTTGTACTCATGTATTTGGCAAACATTAAAATGCTAGATGTTGTCATGTATTGGCAGAGATGTGATGATATAATATCTCCCTCATTCTTGTTATTCTTGAAAATATTCTAATAGTTATTCACATTGAAATTACATGTATTCTACCTGTTAAAAAAGGTTTCAATCACATCTAGAAGAGGATGTATTTAAGAATACACGTTATAGCCGTCTTTGTGTTAAGTTCAAGCTAGAGGTAACACAGGAGTCTATAAGTAAAATGTAGAGGTGAAATTTTAATTTAGATGGAGTTATTTTTTATTCACCTTAAAATTTCGGCCAATATTTTAAAAAAGAAAATACATAAATTGACATGTACTTAGTTAATTTAATTCTAGCATTCAATTCTAAAGTCGTTATTTTTTGTAATATAGAAAACAAATTTCAACTCCACTAATCTTTCACAATGAGAGTGTTCTTTCACACCTCGTGATGCCATCTTGAATAGCAGATGCTTTCAAAGTTTGAAAAATAACACCACCTGTGAATCACCATTTTCCATCACTCCATTCACTTGAAAAATGCAAGCCACAACGTTTTGATCAGATAAAAGGGCCTTGCATTTGCTTCCCTGGCATATAAATGCTCTTAATGTTTTCCAGCATGCTTGTTTCTGCTCTTTTACTTTATTCTCTCACTCTTTATACTTCCATCGCCCCTCTCCTTGTACTTGTTCTGACTCTCAAATCTAGACCTCTATCCAGACCTCTCCTCTGAGCCTCAGATCCCAGCTCTTTTCTGTGTATTTTCACCTACCAAAGTCCTGAGTATCTCAAATTTAACACGTTTATGACTACACAGATCATATATTACCCCTAAAACTTCCCTGGTTGTAAGTTTTATTGCAAATAACTTTAACTGGTCATCTAATTACAAACCTTGGTGTCATCTTTCATTCTTTTAAGCTCGTGTTTCCCTGAAAATAAGACCTAGCCGGACAATCATCTCTAAGGTGTCTTTTGGAGCAAAAATTAATATAAGACCCGGTATTATATTATATTGTATTATATTATATTATTATATTATATAATATTATATTATACCAGGCATTTATATTATATTATATTATATTATATTATATTATATTATATTATATTATATTATATTAGACTGGGAGTAAAATAAGACTGGGTCTTATATTAATTTTTATTCCAAAGACGCATTAGAGCTGATTGTCTGGTTAGGTCTTGTTTTCAGGAAAACAAGATCTCACACTTATTAATCAATCAGCATATCCTGCTTACTTCAGCTGCTAATGATTTCTGAATTTAGTCCCTTCCTGTTAGTCTTCATCAACACTCCCTCTAAACCAAACCCTCATTATTTCCATTACTGTACTTGGAGAGAGGAAGAGTCTGTCTCCTGCTCACCCCACTTTTATTGTCCTCCTTAGACCTCTCTTCAGTTAGTCTTCAAAATGAGTCTCTGAAAAACAATGTCATTCCCATACTTAAATCCCTTCACTGATCTTCAACTTCTAAGGAATAACATCTAAGACCCCTACCAAATCATTCAAGTCTTTCATTTACAGAATAATACAGTTGATTATAGTGATATTTAAACTTTTATGTCGCATGGCCCTATTAGTAAATAGGGCTATATATTTATTTATAATATATAAGTATATATTTACTTTATTTATTTAAACTATCATAAGTATATATATATGTATAATTATGTGTATATAATTGTTAATATGTTATGTATATTACAAAATATTCACCGAAATCTGAGATTAAAATCAATATAAATAGAAGTTCCAATATTTTTCTGATACTGACCTCAAAAACCATATTGTGTATTCCTGAGGAGTGTGTAAATCCACTTTGGTCATCACTAGAGTAAACAGTATTGTTAATAAAGTCAAGGTCACAGCTTCGATACCTGTTTCTGCCAGTTAATACCTTTTTACATACAATAACAGACTATGCCCTTATCTAAGTCAGACATGTTAAAAATGTGCAATTGAATCCGAGTACCTTGGGATTTGGAAGGACTTTAATGGTCTAACCATATACCTTCAGGAAGTGGTATAGGAAAGCATATGAAAGGATCAGCGTAAATTTATCTCCACAGCTGTAACCATACAATGCATTGCACCTCAGAAATATATGTATTACATTCATATATGACTCATTACCCTGTGACTCAAAACTAACTTTGAGCTTTCATCTATTTCAAATAGCCCTCTCCTTTAGCTAGTTATTTGACTTCGTGTTTTTCAGATATATCATAAGCCTTTTCCTGGTCTCACATTTTCCCTTGAACCAATTCCCGCCCTGAAAATCTCTCATCTCTGTTTTTTGACTAGATGTGTACTGATATATCATTATAATTCTCATTCTTCCCTGATTACTTCACTCAGTCCTCTTTCTTTCACGCAGGTCTCTCAGTATCGTCAACATTGAGTTTCAGTATTGTCTATTTCTCTGTTAGACAATGACACTTTGTCTTATCTCAGGCTGCCATAACTAAATGCCATAGACTGGGTAACAACAATAGAAAGTTATTTTCTCATTTCTGGAAACCGGAAGTGTAAAATTGGGGTGCCAGTTTGATTGAGTCTGCTCAAAAGGTCTGTCTTTTTGTCTTACAGATAGTGGTCTTTTCACATAGCGGGGGAAAGAGAGAGACAGAGAGAGAGAGAGACAGAGAGAGAGAGACAGAGAGAGAGAGAGAGAATAAGTTATCTGGAGTCTCTTCTTATAAGGGCACTTATCCCAAGTTGGGAATTAGGGCTTCAATAGATAAATTTTGAGGGAACACAATTCAGTTCATAGCATCCCACCCTTGCTCCCCCAATTATATTTTTTTCACATGCAAAATTCATTCATTCTATCCCAACAGCCCCCAAAAACTTAACTTGCTCCAGCATAAACTCTAAAGTTTAAGGTCCAAAATCTCATCTAAATATTATCTAAATCAGATATGGTTGAGACTCAAGGTATGATTTAACCTGAGGCAAAATTCCTCTCCAGCTATAAACCTGTGGAATCAGAAAAGTTATGTGCTTCCAAAACCAATTGTGGAACAAACATTGAATAGACACTCCTATTCAAAAAAGGAGAACTCAGAAGGAAGAAAGGGGTGGCAGATCCCTAGCAAGTCCAAAATCTAGCAAAGCAGTTCCACTGGGTCTTAAGGCTGAAGAATAGTCCTCTTTGGCTCCATGTTCCACCTTCCAAGACCACTGGGGTGGAAGTGTCACCTCGACAATCTTTGCCTGGCAGTCCTGACCCCACAGCTCTGCAGGGCAGTCCCACCTCTATAGCTTCAGATGGAGGCCATCCCACCTACTGAAATCAAGGCAGTGACCATGCTGATCTCTGATTCATCTTCTAGATCATTTATCCCTCTTCTTGAAGACTAGCATGTGTTTGTATGTGAAAAATTCTACCATAATCTTCTGTCAAATCCAAGTCTTTCAGCTTTCCTTCATTTTATCCAGTCAACATCCAGTTTAAACAGGCAGTGTTTCTGTCCCATAAACTCTTTCTTGAGTGATAGTCCCACTATACTTTAATGTTCTTTTTAAAACAAGCTTTCTCATATTTCCACTATGGACAGGCTGAGAATTTTCCAAATGCGCAAACTGTGGTTCATTTTTGCTTACTAATTCTTTCTTCACTCCATCTCCTTCTTCCCGCATTTTACTACAAGCAGTCAGGAGGAACCAAGCTGTTCCTGCAAAACTTTCCTTAGAAATTTCCTCAGTTAAATATTCAGTTTGATCATTCACAAGTTCTACCTTATACAAAACACTAGAACAAAGTTCAGCTAAGTTTTTGCTGCTTTATATCAATAATCACCTTTTTTTCAGTTTCCAATAACATGTTCTTCATTTTCATCTGAGACCTCACCAAAATGCCATATTTGTAGCATGTACCTCAAAATTCTTCTAGTCTATCCATTTTATGTGTGTGTGTATTTATGTATACATGTGAAATGTAATAGATTGATTAATTATAAGAAATTGGCTCATGTGATTATGGAGGCTAAGTCCCAAGATTTGCACTTGGCAAGCCAATGTATTGTTCCAGTCCAAATTGGAAGGCTGGGAAAGAGCAATGCCTCAGCTCAAGCAATTAAACCAAAGGAGTTTCCACTTAGACTTTTTGTTCTAGTCAAGTGTTCAGTTGATTGAATGAAACCCACCCACATTAGGAAAGACAATCTGCTTTACTCAGTCTACCAATTCAAACGTTAATTTCATCCCTAAACAACCTCACAGACACACCTAAAACAATGTTAGACCAAATGTCTAGGCACTCCATGGCTCAGTCAAGTGGACAAATAAAATTAACCATCACACACCTGATGCCTCATGTGACTGGTAACTGGACACTGTTGAACAGATTAGAAGGTTATAGTTTCTTTATACACTTATTTATATGATGTATAAAGAAATCATACAACTCAACAACAATAATAAGCAATCCAATTAAAAAATGGGCAGAAAACCACTTTTTTAAGGGAGACATACAGATGGCCAACAGACATAAGAAAAGATACTCAACATCACTAGCTATAAGGGGAATGCAAATCAAAACCATAGTGAGATTCCACTTCACACCTGATAGAATGGCTCTTATTAATAAGACAAGAAATAAGTGTTGGTGAGGATGTGGAGGAAAGGGAACCCTCTCATATTGTTGGTGGGAATGTAACATGGTGCAGCCCCTGTATAAAACAGTATGGAGGTTCCTCAAACAATTAAGAATAGAACTACTATATGAACCAAGGGATCCCTCTTCTGGGTATCTACCCCCACAAATTTGAAAACATCTATTCATAAAGATATATGTACTCCATATTCATTGAAATATTATTCACAATAGCTAAGACATGGAAACAAACTAAGTGCTCCTCAATGGATGATTGGATAAAGATGTGGTACATATATACAGTGGAATATTGCTCAGCCATAAAAAAGATAAAATATTTTCATTTGCAACAAGGATGGATCCTGAGAGTATTACAGTAAATGAAATATCAGATTCATAAGTATGAGAACCACATGATTTCATTCATATGTGGGATATGAAACAGAAAGCAACAAACAAACAAACAAACAAACAAAAAATCCAAACTCCTAGATACAGACAACAGAATGGAGGTTACCAGAGGGGAAAGGGGTGGGGTGGGGAGAGAACGAAAAGGGTTAAGGGGGTCAAATATATAGTGACAGAAGGACACTAGACTTCATTCAGGTGGGTGAACACACAATAGAATATACAGATGTCATATTAAAAAGTTGTGCACCTGAAATTTGCATAATGTTATTAACCAATGTTGCCTCAATAAATTTAATACAAAATAAATAAATGAAAAAAAAGGTCATAGTTTCTATTGAAGACATGAGAATATCCAGAGCATGAGGCTCGTGAGTTCTTCCTAGTCTAATTGAATTAAAGTAATATCTTTCACTCAGCCTTATGATACTAGTTATTTGTTCAAATTCTAACATTCCTCAAATATTGTCATTTTCAACCTCATTCCTGAAAAGCTCAGCTTTAGCATTTCACCTCTCTGTGTTCCTCCGGCTGGCTTAGAACTGGCATCTGGTTAAGTCCACATTGGCCCTTCCTTGGTAAGAGTTCTGCCTGTGAAGTACTGGACCGCTGGTGATTACACTGTGATGTCAGCCTATGTCGGCAGACTGTACATGGCCTTGTCGGCCCACCTGCAAGAACGGCTGACTGTATTGCACTGTTGGAAGATTTGGTTATTTTAGTGATCCTGTACTTTTTTTTCCTTGCATCAGACAGACTGTCATATATTCATGCCTTTCCGCAGCAAATATATTAAAGTGTTGCTGTGTATAAAATGTCACATAGAGCAGCACTGATTTCACATATCAAGTATTTTTTCACTATGTACATTATTTGCTATTCTTTCTACTATTAATATAATTCTGTCTTTTAATATCTGTGAAGCCCCCTCCAAAGGAACACTTCAGTTGGATCATTATTTCTAAGATCTCACTTTCAGTTGTGAATGACAAGAAATTCTCTTTTATCAAGGAATGAGAATTAATCAGTCTCTCCAGGATAGATTCAAGCTAAGCACCCTGAACAGACTGATGTATAAAATTAGAATTATAATTTATTCACTTAATGTAAAAAATCTCTTTCAAGTAGGCCAAATGTCTGCGTTTAGTAGTTAGCATATTCTGTCACTGTGGAAAAGCTACATGAGTAGTCTAATTAAAATCTGAAAATGGGCTTGATGAGTGTAATATCAGGACACTAGGTAACACACTCTAGCAGTGTCCTTGGCGAAGATGATCAGAGGTTTTCTCTCCTGCTCTGTTGATATATCTTTCTTGGAAGGAAAGTACTCATATTTTTGAGGGAGAAAACACTTCCCATGAATAATAATATGGCAGAATGAACAAATAGCCTTTCATTTTATAGTAACCTTTTTATCTCTAATGTTAAAATGTCACTAGAAATAGAGGGATGGGTTATTTTGAATGATAATGGTGAAAATCACAGTAAA
This sequence comes from Rhinolophus sinicus, assembly GCF_057876585.1. Classification (NCBI taxonomy): domain Eukaryota; kingdom Metazoa; phylum Chordata; class Mammalia; order Chiroptera; family Rhinolophidae; genus Rhinolophus; species Rhinolophus sinicus. Next base: position 70,640,010 of record NC_142502.1, on the reverse strand, counting down.
ACAAAAAATCTCTGGACCACCTCTTGTTTTATAGATAAGTTTATATATAATTCAATTTTTTTTTATTTACATACACAACTTACTACAATTAACTAGACAGCTTGGATTTACGTTCTCTAGCAACACATTATTCTTGATTAACTCTTAAGGAAAGCAAATATATTTAAAAAACCAAACCAAAGAACAGTAAGTTTGATATTCTCTTAAAGTTTTGGCTGCTTAGAATAGAGTATCACTTGAAAAAATGGGCAACTATTTTCATAAAGAAGGTGGTAGATATCCTATAGCCAGGACAAGTGCTTTCCTTTGAAAATTGGTCTCATGAATGATAAAGCCCCCAAAGTTTTACAGATATAGAGTACGGGAGTATTGATTTGATTTGATTTTAGAATATATGTATGTGTGTGTATATATATATATATATATATATATATATATATATATATATATATATACACACACATACATATATGTATATGTATATATGTATGTATATACATATACATAATTAAAATATGTATATAAATATAGAGTCTATAATAAAATAAGTTAAACATTACCTATATAATAAGCAAGCTTAAGAAGTAGCTCCTCAGTGAGTATTCCTGAAAAAACATCTTTCATGAAATATGTTCCTAAAATACCTTCAGCATTCTAAACTAATTTAATTTTGGAAGACATCTGCCAAAAATGATCATTTAAATGGCTTAATAAGGTAGATTTGAGCCATTCTTTCTGAAGTTAGAAAACAGGCCAAATTATCCATTGAACTGGCTCCCATTCTTGACAACCAATATAAACAATGGTAATCTATTTCTATTTTCTGAAGGGTGAAGAGGAAAAGATCAGACAGTTGAGATTTGGACGGAGAAACTCCCACCCAAATTATTTATGAGAAATTTCAAACTTTGAAGATTCTGTTAAAAGGAAGGGGCTCAGGAGTGGAATTTTATTTACAGGACACTGAATGACCATCTAATCTGCTAAGGCTTTTTGGCAAAGCTTGACTTTGAATCCGTTTAGGACTCTAATACATTGAGGTAACAAATGCAAACTAATTGACTGGGAGTAAAGTTTCCATGTAAGAACAATTCTTACGTCGTCATAATGGCAAAGAAATTTACACAGGAGATTTACTTAATTTTATTTAATTGTAGTAAATAAAGTAGAATTCTCTGGTTAATATAAAAGGATCCCTAGACTAAAATACACAGGATATTTGTACTTCCATTATTACCTCTTATGTAAACACAAATTCACTTGTGATAGATGCTTTTCTCATCTTGAACATAAGGAAAGGGATGTACAATTATTATTGACATAAAAAAAATTTATCCTGACACACAGCAACTAAATTTTTTACCAAATAGAGAAAAACTGAATATTAATTGAATTATGTACTATTTTTTAGTCACCTTGCTATACTCACATATCTTACTCGATAGTAGGGTTACATTCACTAAACATGGACAGAATAAAGTTAAAACTTGCTAATAATCCATTAATAGGAAGTTAAAGGAAAAATTCTTTCTTAAGTTAGCTGAGATAGAGTTTTACAAGCTCCTCGTGCAATATAATGCCATGAACGGAATCTTTAAATTGTTCCCTGTTTTTTACATTACAGCTCACATATTTATTGTCTTGATGATTGAAATTAGCTCTTTTTAAAGAATTTACCACTGCCCATCACCCTTTTTCTACCCTACCCCCACCAATAATGTCTAGGAATTTCCCTTGACACTGCATCATAGGTGCTATAGATTGTCCCTTCAGCCCTTCTTCTCTGCCTTGATGCTTTGTCATCACGGTGTTTTTACTGCTGCTATCTCTATTGTAATGGTGTCCCACTCCTGTTTCCTTCTGAGCCTCTCTAAGGCCAGAGTCCTGCATTGCTACTTCTGATTGGGCTGTTCAAGAAATTGGCTGTTTATTAGATTCCTGGTGTTTGCCATTGCTATTACAAATCTTTGGAAAATAGAGACTTGGTGAGCTGTGCGTGGTCCACAGTCTGCCTTCTCCTGGACAGGAACAGCTTATCCCTCCAAAGACATGACCACAGTTCATCACTAACAAATGTCTGTGAGTCTCTACCCACATACCCCAAATTCCCAAAGAGGAGGAAGCTCAACCTCACGCAATCCCGAAGTTCACATTCTTCTTGTCTGAGCATGAACTACTCATTAAGGCAAAATGCTGTTCATGACACAATGGCTCCAATAAAACGATCATTACATAGAATGGTTAGTACATTCTTCTGAATGCTCACAGATAATGTGAATATCCATTTTGTTATAAGATGGGAGCTAAATATATTATGCAATACTTCATCAACATTTTATTTTATGAATCTTATAAATGGAGGTTCACACACACACTATATATATATATATATGCAATACTTCATCAACATTTTATTTTATGAATCTTATAAATGGAGGTTCACACACACACTATATATATGTATATATATATATATACATGTATATATATACATGTATATATAACATGTATATATATACATGTATATTTATGTATGTGTGTGTATATATATTACCATAGAAGAATGGCACATTGAAAGCAGTTTTCCTATATCTCAGCAGTTTCAATCCTACCTCCATTGGCCCTCTGATTATGGTGTCTAAGAATACAGAAATAATCATCTCTGACACAGGGAACTGAGAGCAAAAGAATAATAAAGGACACAGTCAATGGTAAAAATTTTAAAAGTAGGTAATCTCAACGATTATATAACTTCTCAGCTTTAATTTGAAGCCATGATCTTGTCAAATTTACAAGATAAACAGAAAAACCTTAAAATTTTGGCATAATTCAAGTTATTAAAACTCACTTTTCCTTAACAGTAATGTGCTAGGCTTAATCTTTGTTTATTCTTTGTCTTCAAAAACCTAGCACACAAAGATCTCATAGAATGAAAAGAACAAGAAAGAACAAGGCAAAAAAAAAAAAAAGGTATGACTAATGGATAAGATTCTTAACACATCTAATTTCCTTTCCCTGCCTTCTTCTTTTTCTCCCTGCACTAGCCATCTGAGTACAAGAGTTGCTATATTTAATAATCACAGTTTGGGAAAAATGATGGTGGTTGTGCTGTCATTTTTTTTAAACCTTGAACACATGAGTCATTTAAATATGAAAGCATAATTTAAGTACTTAGAATTTAGGCAGCTGGCAAATAGATAAAACTAAGCAGATTGGCGAGGTGAAGCATACCACTTAAATCATTGACTGAGATTATTTTAACTTTCTCAACTAGAAGCTGTATAGATAAGCCCTGTATATATCCACTTAGAAAGGTAATGTTGACTTGGATGCACCTCAAACAACCCACAAGGGAACTAAACCGTTACCAGACTTGGGCCTTGCTAGCAGATCCTTCCTAAAGTAGCACATTTAGTTTCTGGTGCTACTGGAAAACAATTTCCTTTTTCTTTTTCTTTTTTTTTTTAAATAAGAAACTAGAGTTCATTCTCTCCTCCTGCCCCAACTCAGTAAAACTGATTGAACTATCAACAGGTGGAATCTATTCTAAACTAAACTATATTTTAAAAATTAGAATATAATAAAAGAAAAAAATGCCAATTACAAACTGACAGAGTACATCAGAAAAATACATCCCTTCATGATTTTCCATATACTGTGCTTCCTTCTACATTATAAATGCAACAGCAGCTCAGTTTGCATTGGTCAGTTGGTATTTTATAGGCACTGATGCCCTTTGTGGCATATTACACGTCAGAAGTCAGAAGGCTTAATTCGAAAGCCTCATCCATACTTCCGCTGAAATTACAATAAAATACACAAATAACAGAATATATAGAAATAGAGGGGTGAGGAAGAGAATTGAAAAATAAGACCATAAAAGCTGTAGTGTTGAGCCCACAGAGTTATTTTATCCCTAGGGAGGGAAGATGTTGCTAAAAAGGTGAATTTGTGAAAAATGCACAGCCTATTATTTCTTCTATACTCTCTTCCTTCTTTCCTTTAGGTTAAATACAAAGACAGGTAAATGAAAAGCTCTCTGTATTTTTATTTTCCAGAAGAATCTATTTTATTGACACCATTCTTCCAGGTTGGTGAGAAAGCTCAGACAAGATTCTTCAAATAAATGTATGTGCATGAGGAGGAACTTCATGACCCGGTGAATTACACACTGAAAAAACTGTTTCAGAACCGTGATTGGTGCATGTGATGGAATTTGTTAAATGTATAGCCACCCAGCATCTTAACCCACTTTGTTTTCAATTTAAGTAGAGTTGGAATACAGTATTATATTAGTTTCAGATGTACACTCTAGTGCTTTGATATTTATATACCTTACATTGTACTCGCCACACTAAAGCCCAGTAATTTGCATTTTGTTGTTGTTATTCTATTTTGATTTGTTTTTGTCCAAATATGACAAATCCCTGCTGTTCTAAACAATATTCTATAAATTATCGCAGTGAATTAGCAAGCACACAGTAGACACCAGGAAATAAAGATAGAAGAAAAACGCTTTGCAGTGGCCAAATATATTTTACTTCAAAGCATTAAAAATATATATCCCCTGACTACTTACTGGTCTTCACTGCCATGATTTATAGATCAAATGGGGCACTGTCCTAACACTATCCTAGACTAGTCAAGCCTTCAGACTCTCAAAGTTGGGCATCTTGATTGCAGGAAATAAACCAGAAATCTAAGTAGAAATTGGAGACAGCAACTCGATCACTTCAAACAAGTCGGCCTGATGATGGCCCCAAACAGCATTGCTTAAGTCAGTGGTTCTCAAAGTGCGATGCCTGGACTGCGAGCATCAGCGTCACCTGCAACACGTCAGAAACACAAGTTCTTACGCCACACTCAGCTCTACCAAATCAGAAATTCTGAGTTATAACAAACCTCCAAGTGATTCTGATGTATATTCAAGTGTGAGAATCACTGGCCTATGCCACACGAGGCTGATAATAAATGATTTCTCATTATATGAAAGACGATTGTAATGATGTGGCTCAAAAACTGACTTTCAACACAGTCTCAAAAGGGAAGTTTTAAAAACCACATAAGAATGAGCAAACTGAGGACCGTGTCATACAGATTTAGTCTGGAGTACAAATGGCAAAGAGAGGTCATCTGAGGAGAAATGGAGGAGTAAAATAAGATGGCAATGGAGACCCCTCAAGACTACTGGGAGAAATAAAAACACAAAAGGAAATAAGATAAAAACGAGTGTTGATTTTTATTTCTCCCTGGTTAAATCCTGGAAGTTTTCAGCCATACGGGAAAAAGTCCACTCATGGCCTATGCATACCCTACAGTTCAAGAGACACATTTGAGAATTTGCCTGCATGCCTCTGAGACTTTGTGTACATTATTACATGGCTAAGCCAAGGCCATGACCTATTTCTATGATGGGTTAAGGCCTTGAAGAAATTTCCAGAAGAAATAAGCTGCATGCCTTCAATGGAAAGGCAAGTACATCCCATTGGCTTGCATGCAGCCCAGACTGGCTCGAATGTCCCTAGCTGTGGGTGAAGTAAAAGAACTTCTAATTATGGGGCTTCCAAGGAATAGTCAGCGCCTATGTACAAGCCACAAAGTGTTTAGCAACTATGTTCAACAGAATTCTCTCTTAATTAAACATCTTAACAGAGTGAATCCCAAATATACATAGTATTTCCAGAAGGATTTGTAAAGCAGAATATAACTTCACAAAATTGTCTAAAAATCATTACCGGTAGGAAATTTGGATAAAATATACAGGTAGTAAAAGATCATGAAAATAAAAAATCTGACTTCCTCCACATATGCAGTATTTATCTGGACATGTGTGCTTTGGAATGTTTGTTGCACATTTACTTCACTTCTTCACCTTTCTTCACAGATTCTCTAGTTCAGAAACTTTTTCTACCAAATGAGGAAGTTAATCACTAATTTATTCTTAAAAAAAAATACAAAGCAAATTTATTTTCAGCCAAAATTTCTACTAAATATTTGAACATATAAAACATCATTGAAGAGTGAAAGAAAGTAACAGAACTTTCTATTATAAAAGAGATAAAACAAATAAAAAAACTTATAGTATTTACTATGAATTAAATTCTTTCAAAATGCACTTAATTGGTAGGTATTGTTGCTCCCAGTTTTTATACATGAAAAAATAAAAATTCATGAGATTAAGCCACTTGCCCAAGACAACAGAACCATAAAGTGCCAAAGCTATATTAGAACTCAGGAATGTAGTCATGAAACCGAATCACATTCTCTTTCCACTACACCCAAAAGATTAACATCAACAACATTAATACTCAATTGACTGAAGGAATTAAATACTCAGCATTTATATTTTTGTTGTTCATTGTATTTAATGCTTTAATTCAGTGCTGTCCAATAGGAATATGATGTCAGTTACATAGGTAATTGTACATTATCTAGTAGCACTATTAAAAAAAATAAGAATGTGATGTTCATTTTAAAATGTATTTTAATCTGCTGTATCCAAAATATTATCATTTAATATGTAATCAGTATTAAAAAGTATTAATGAGCTATTTTACCTTATTTTTTATATACCAAATCTTTGGAATCTGTGTATTTTACACTTATAATACATCTCAGTTTGAATTAGCCACATGGTAAGTGGTTACAATATTAGACAGTTCAGCTCTAAGTATTTATTGAACACCTGGTATCTATACAAATATGGAGTTATGTTCTACAGTGGAAAGATAGTAAGACTATAGTTTCTATCCTCAAAGTTCCTTTAATATTCTTGGGGAAAAAAACCACAAAAACAAAAATTATCCTCCCTGCTTTTTAAGCCAAAAGCCAAAATAAAGAAAAGCAACCTGCAGTGGACTGATTTCTTCTGTGAGAGATTTTCAACACAATTAATGAGATCCTGATTAAGAAAAATAAAAACTAAACGAAAACACTGATGAAATAAAACAAGTACAAAAAACAAAAACAAAAACAAAAACACACAAAACGATGCGATGGATTTCCAATGCCCACAGGCTGAAATGCTGCAGGTTTAAGAAAAACCTGAGAAAAAGATTATGCTAAGATTGATACTCAGTCAGTGAACTGTGAAGACTCCCTTAGCAGAGAAAATTGAAGAAGTAATGGTGTTAAAAGAGTTTTTAGAGGCCTGACCAGAGGGTTTCAAGTAGTGTGGTTAATTGCCAGGCTCCAAAGGGGAGTAAAACAGGCAGCTCAATTGGCTGCTAGAAAGATGAGCAGTTGGCTTCTTGCCTTCCAAAGAATGTAAGGTGGGGTTGGGGAAAGCAACCATAAAAAAGAAAAAAAAACATAGTCCAGCTTTCTCTTGGAAATAAAGTGGGTCATTATTTCATGTATCCTCCCTCCAACCCTTTTTGAACAATCTTGTCTCCTTACAATATTTACCCTTGAGTTTCCAATATCCCTCACTTTCTATGCTTTTCTTGCATCCAGGGAAACCCATGTTAACTTATTCTTATTAGACTGCTCTATATTCTGAATCTACCACTTGCTTCACTTTCCCATCCCAATCTATCTCCTTTATGGCCTATGAAGACTTTGAAGGGTCTGTGACATTATTGTACTTGAAAGGTAAAAGGTTAACGTGCCTCCTTTTCATGGATGCTGGTAGAAAATATGACACTACTGACTGGATCAGAGAAAAAAAAAATACTACTCAGAGCACAGCAAGCAGCATGACCTTAACGGTTGCATTATTTCCTTTTGATCCTCAAATTACATGGAAATGACACATAGCGGCCTAAGTGGATGCTGTGCACACAGTGGGTTTTTGGTGAGAAACTCAAGCTTAAGAAACCCCAGCCTTTTACAACAGGCTGCAAACAAACCTACCCAACCTTTGTTTTGCTCTGATGGAACACATTATCTTTGTTATACTGGATAGGAAGCAAGTCTCTGCTCTGGAAGGAGATACTATCTCTATCTTCCAAGGCAGTTTATTATACAAACATCCTTGTAAAAGAACATCCAGAACAAAAGGTGGATTGCGCCTTCCCTTTCAAGACATTCAGAAATAGAAGAGGCCCTGGACAATTGTTCTCAACGTTGCCTGAAGAGTCCAGATAGATGAGTACACTTAATGCCATGACCACCACTCTGGTGTTAATGGATAATTATTGGTTAGTACCAGGCACACCTGTGTTTTAACAATGGATTCCTAGACCTGTATAATGGAATAGAATAGAATGAAATAAATCTCTGGTGCTGGGAATTGAGTAAAAGTGACAAGGGGAAAGAAGACTTTTTCAATATACTTTGATTTGGAAGATGTAAATGGTAACCTCATCAGCCAAGAACTACTAAGAAATATTACCTTCTACCAGGAAGCTCATCATATGAAAATATCCAACTGATATCCAGGAAGCAAAACAGTTTTCCTAGTATTCTTCCTTTTGGATGAATGGTTATTATGGCTGTTAACTAGCATATAATTCAATAATAGGTTACTCCAAGTTGTAAATAGCCATATGCACATTTTTATTGAAAATCATTTTCTAATATACATTTATTTGTAAGTGCACAAATGTTGGCTCTGTGTTATTTACTTTCTATAGTGTATTTCATTTTACTTGCTATTTACAAATAGTTATTGCATGATAGAAATATTATAAATACCTAAGTTTCATATAATGGTTGTTTTAAAGAAAATCAAAGCTCAGTGGTAATAATTTCATGTTCTTAGAAAAATCACTGGGATAAAGGATACTATCACCAACTGGTTGAGGTAAATTCTGAAATATATTTAATTATAATGTGATCTTAAACAAGTGGTGCAAATCAGTAACCACATATCAAATAGATTGAAAAGATTATTTTAGGATTCCACTTATGCAGATTGGATGACATTACTGTATCCTCTAAATAATGACTTACCAAAAAAGCAAAATGTGGAAATATTCTGTTATCACTGTGGCATCTTTAAAAAATTACCATTAATTGACTCTTTTATTTTCTTCACCCTTCTGTCATATGCTATAAACTCTTAAGAGTTACAAACTAATATATATATTAAAACACTAAGAGGAAGAAAAAATTAAAATATTACACTATTTATTGCAGTGTATACTTGATATGTGCTACATATGATAAATATCCCATGCATTATCTCATTTAATCTTTCAAACAAACCTGAAAAAATATATTCAGTTTATAAAGGAAACTCAGAAAGTTGCTGTTTCTTTGTCAAGGAAATGCAGCTAGTTGGTCATAGATCTTGGATCCAAACATGTACTTATGTAGATGATCAATCTTGATCAAGTAACCATCTGGGTAATTTACAAGGCTGAAAAAAGAAAACCAGGACTTACATTGCACTAAATTTCCTGGGATCTATTTGATAATCTCTTATTTTAAAACCCCGGTTTTTTTTTCTTTTCTGTTAACAGAAATAAAAGTCTAAGCATTCCTTTGCATTAAGATATAAAACAGAAGAGAGGGGTTTTTTTTCCCTTCCTTTCTTCATTGGCATTCATAGCAGAGGCTGGCACTTCAGATTAAGGATAGCCATTTCCTATTGACGTTATTTGGATAACTTGTATCTTGTTCTCATAATACAGCAATTAGAAATAATTAGGACAGAATTAATAGAAATTAGAAATAGTTACCTATTCTGGACAGTTTCTGTGTAAAAATGCCCTTACATTTAACTCCACATCAATGAAAGATAGTTGAATATGGAACGGAATGCTGTGGTACATCCAAGTTCCAAAAGCCCCACATGGATCTTGGGTTGTTAGAAGAGTTAGAAGGCTTCTATTTTAAATGTGGAGTAGAAAGAATCATGAGTTTTATTCCAAGAAGTCTGTGATCAATGAAAACAAAGTCAAACAGACTTTGTCACCATGAGGTCATATGAAGATAATAATACTGACAGATAAACCTCAGCTGAGGGATGTCACTATAATGGCTCATTCCTCCTTTTCCACAGAAATGGAAATGAGCAATAAAATTGTTCTCTGCAGGGGGAGAATTAAAGCCTCTCTTTGTCGAATTCCACGGGGACCCCTCACATCACTTCATGAATTGCAAGAGCCCAGGCTTGTGATTGAAAGTCCTGTTACTTAGTTATTTTTTGGGACTAGACAAAGAGAATGCACAATATTCATAGAAAACGGAGATCAAAATTTATTATTCTCCATGATGAAAGACAGACTAGGAAAGAGAGAGGGAGAGAGGGAGAGGGAGAGAGGGAAAGAGGGAGAGAGAGAGACAGCATTTTTGTCATTAACACATTAGTTGAACTGACACAGAGTAGGTGCTCCCTACGGATCTATGATAGGAAAGGATACGGCATTCAAATTTGAGGGTTGTGATGATCATACTCTTCATTTCACAGCATGTTCTTATCACCAGTCCATGTAATTTTTCTTCTTTTTTAGTTTATATTACTTTTCTACTTTCATTACCAATCCTCATTCACCTCTATACCCATAAGAACCCATCTAGTGCTATAATATTTTCTTAAATATGCATATATTCTTATATAGCAAGTAGCATCATTTTATTTTGAATGGTATACTATAAATCTCATTGTTTCTTTTTCCACTTGTCACTAGAAATCTAGTCACATTATTGTATGCAGAGTGTGTTGATGTACTGATTCTGCCTCACAGCATATTATAGTATGCAATGACTACCTTTAAGTGTTCAGGTGAAAGCAGAGTAGCAAGTCTCTCACTTTAAATCAAAAGCTAGTAAGGAAGGCATGTTGAAAGCCAAGATAGGCTTAAAGCTAGGCCTCTTAAGCCAAACAGTTCGCCAAGTTGTGATTGCAAAGGAAAAGTTCTTGAAGGAAATTAAAAATTTCCTATTTCAGTGAACACATGAATGATAAAAAAGTGAAACAACCTTATCGCTAATTTGAAGAAAATTTTAGTGGTCTGGATAGAAGATCAAACCAGCCACAACATTCCCTTAAACCAAAGCCTACTCTAGAGCAAGGCCTTACTTCTATAAAGGCTGAGAAAGGTGAGAAAGCTGAAGAAGAAAAGTTTGAAGATAGAAGAGGCTAGTTCATGATGTTTAAGGAAAGAGGACATGTCCATAAGATAAAAGTGCACGGTGAAGCAACCAGTGCTGATGTAGCTGTCACAAGTTATCCAGATGATCTAGCTAGGATAATTAATGAAGGTGTCTACACCAAATAAAAGATTTTCATTGTAGGCAAAATAGCATGATATTGGGAAAAGATACCACCTTACATTTTCATAGCTAGAGAGAAGTTGATGCCTGGCTTCAAAGCTTAAAAGCACAGGCTGACTCTCTTATTAGCAGCTAATACAGCTGTTGACTTTAAGTGGAAGCCAATTCTAATTTACCATTCCACAAGTCCTAGGGCTCTTAAAAATGATGCTAACTTTCTTCTGCCTGTGCCTTATAATGGAACGACAAAACCTGGATGACAGCATATTTGTTTACAGCCTGGTTTACTGAATATTTTAACGCCACTGTTGAGACCTACTGCTCAAAATACGACTGCTCATGGAAAATGCACCCAGTCATCCAAGAGCTCTGATGGAGATGTACAATGGGATTAATGTTTTCATGCCTGCTAGCACAACATCCATTCTGCAGCCCATGGATCAAAGAGCAATTGTGACTTTCAAGTCTCATTATTTAAGAAATACATTTTGTAAGGCAATAGTTGTCATTAAAATTGATTCCTCTGATGCATCTGGGCAACGCAATTTGAAAACCTTTTGGAAAGGATTTACCATTCTAGATGTCATTAAGAACATTTATGATTCATGGGAAGAGGTAAAAATATCAGCATTAACAGGAGTTTGGAAGAAGTTGATTCCAACCATCATGGATGACTTTGATGAGTTCAAGTCTTCAGTGAAGGGAGTAACTGCAGATGTGGTAGAAATAGCCAGAGAACTAGAATTAGAAGTGGAGCCTGAAGATGTGACAAAATTGCTGTAATCTCATGATAATATTATACTTTAATAGATGAGGAGTTGCTTAAGGATGAACAAAGTGGTTTCTTGAAATGAAATCTACTGGTGAAGATTCTGAGAAGATTGTTGAAATGAAAAGAAAGGTTTTAGATCATTACACAATCTTAGTTGATAAAACAGGTAGGGTTTGAAAGGATTGACTTCAATTTTGAAAGAAGTTCTACTGTGGGTAAAATACTTTCAAATGGCATTACATTCTACAAGGAAATCTTTCATCAAAGAAAAGAGTCCATCAATGCAGCAAGTTTCATCGTTGTCTTATTTTAAGAAATTGCCACAGCCACCCCTACCTTCAGCAACCACTACCCTGATTACTCAGCAGCCATTAATATTGAGGCAAGACCCTCCACCAGTAAAAAATTGCAACTTAACTGAAATCGCAGATGATGGTTAGCATTTATTAGTAATAAAGTGTATTTTAAGCGACTTGCTTTATTTCTGTAGTCTGTAACCAAACCCACAAAACTTCTGAGGTGTGCCTATATCTAGATATCAGCACTGTGAAAGTCAGAAATAAAGTTTTGTTTGTTTGTTTGTTTGTTTTAGAAAGTCAGTCAGTAACTTTCAGGAAAGTCTCAAAGTTTAGTTTATTTGGGGGACTAGAACTACACAGGGTTAATCTGTCTTTGTGGTTTATTTCAGTTTGAAAAATGCATTTTTCACCCTAACTGTGGTATGTGATGTGCCGACGGACTTATGATAGAGCCAAGGTAAAATGTCAGATTTGCATCCATACTGAAAGTCACAAACTCAATGAAAAGACAATTAATTATGAATAAGTCATTCTTAATTACAGATTTTCCTTAATCTTTACGCTGTGACGTTTGTCTACAATTGAATGATATTTCCACGCCATTGACTGTGGTGTTCGACTTTACCCCACAAGCTCAATGTTCAAGAAAGGAAGTTTAGGAAAGCAGATGTATATTTTTCTATATTTTTGTGTTTTTCAAGAATGAAAAACAATAGGAAATTTTAATACTTTAAAGTAATCATTTATTTTAATAAAATGCAACATCTAAACTGTATTTACTTAAAAATATAAATACTGTAATTATTTTCAGTGGATTTTTGACACATTTTAGAGAACAAACTTGAAATCAATTAATGCAGTGAAAAAGGTTTAAACCTAACTTGTCCTTTTGTTATATACAAAGTAGCAACAGTTTTATATTTGTGTAATTATAAAATGATAAATTTTTCAAATGTCTTCTTTGATACCCTGAAATAGATTACCTGATTTAAGCTAGATGGACTTCTTTACCTAAATCCATCCTCATCTAAATTGATATCCCCATACCTAAAAATATCATTCCTAGAAATTTACAATACCACCAACAGTGCATGAGGGTTCCCTTTTCTCCACATCTTCCCCAACACTTTTTTGCTGATTTATTGATCATAGCTATTCTGACATGTGTGAGGAGGTATTTCATGGTGGTTTTTATTTGCATTTCTTTAATGATTAGTGACATTGAGCATTTTTTTTTTTCATATGTCTATTGGCCATCTGTGTGTCCTCTTTGGAGAAATGTCTATTCAGGTCCTCTGCCCATTTTTTAATTGGGTAGTTTGTTTTTTTGGTGTTGAGTTACATTAAATTTTGGGTATTAACCCTTTACCAGATATATCATTGGTGAATACCTTCTACTATTAAGTTGGATGTCTTTTCATTTTGTTGATGGTTTTCTTTGCCATGCAAAAACTTTTTAGTTTAATGTAGTCCCATTTGTTTATTTTTTCTTTTATTTCCCTTGCCTGAAGAGATAGATCAGTAAAAATATTACTAAAGGTAATGTCTGAGAGTTACTGCATATGATATATATATATATATAATTTTACTCAACTGTACAGGTCTAACAATAATCACTAATTATTTTATGGCTTTAAGAGATCTTCTCACTGGGAACCTGTGACTCAATCCAGTTTAAATCTGATTTAATAATAACTTCCATTTATTGCCTTGCAATAGAAGTTTTGAATAACTTTTCCATCTTAATCTCAAAACAATGTTATCAAGTAGATATCATCACTGTCATCCTAAGACTAAGGCAGGTAAAATTAAATAGTTTGAGTATTTTGCCTAAATTCATGTAGCTAGTATGTAGTTTAGTCAGAACCTGAAACAAAGTTCCTGATTTCAAGTATCATGATTGAATAAGACTCTGAAAAATATCCTGGCCTGAAAAGTGTTTAGAATTTAGATATTATGTTAATTGCCAGGTCATAATTCTTGACAAAACATTTGCCCTATTTAAATTCACTAAACTTTTGAGATGAAAAAAATTAATATTTAAAAGGGCTATTTCTCATCTTCTAAAATTATAGGTCAGCCCATTAAATAGTCCTTTAAAGTCCTGTGGCAGTTTTATTTTCAATAAATTGTGGAAATGGGTTACCCAAATAAATATCTTAGCCAGGAAGCAAGAAAATGTAGGGTATAACTATGTGTATCAGTTATGACCAGGTCATAGGTCTAGTTGCATATCTAGTCTTTTATTGAATTTTTATCTGTTTCTAATGACAAAGGACAAACAAGTAACCACACTTTAAACAAAATGCCCTAACTCACTTGATTAGCATTTCCCCAAACCCTTGGACCAGAAGAGGAAGAGACTAGGTCTCTGGTGGAGGGCATCTCACACCTTTTCATGTGACAGTCAGTGTACAGAAAAGAAGGGGAGGGAATGCAGTTCATCCCGGCAGCCTGTGATTCAGTACGATACTAAGTCAGCTACTATCAGTCACCATTTCTGATCATGGCTCCCAGTAGAGACAGTAGTTGGCATGGCTGCAAATGGAGACAGTGGTATAAAGTCACAAAAGAGAAGAGCTTCAAGATGTTCATTTTTTTAATGAGACTGAGTGCATCTGGGATCCTTATTGGTGATTCTGGTGCAACCAACTGGTCATTTGGTTCCTCGGCCCAAATGACCCCAACCAAATACTCAATTATGCTAATTCAAAATTTAGACTAATGTTTACATCAGCATAATAAAACTATTTAAATATGGGGGAGGGGACTCTAGATGCTTCTACCACTTTAGTCAATAGTGTGATGATCAACTCTAGAAGACACAGAAGAGGGGGGATTAAATCCGAGGAAGACACAAGAGGATTATTGCAGGGCTTCTTCCTCCTCAGGGCTCTAGCATCGTACAGATCTGAAAGCCACTTAAGACAGGTAATGAGTCCTTTGAATCTATATTTACCAAACTGTATCAATCACTGTTACTCTTATCACCTTTAATTTGAAATATACTAAAGGACATATAACATGCATGGAAGTTATATGCCAAAAAAATAAAATCAACTCTGAAGATCACCAAACTTACAAACATAGATTTACTAACACCACAAAACTCTGTTCTAGCTCAGAATGGAGGGAATGGAGACGATGTCATCAACATCTTTTGAGCCTATTGATATGAGTCATTCAAACGTGAACCACATTATCAATATGGATTCCTCCAGGGACCATTAATGTATCTTTGGCTTTCACGGGAGTGCATTCACATTTTGCATAGCCATTTAGTACTTGCTATAAGAACTATATTCAAGAAAAATTGAGTGCCATTGATTTTAAAATATCTTTTTTTTTTTTAGAGCTCCACCTGCACCAAAAGGGAGAAACTATAGAGTGATCATTTATTCAACAAATATTTACAGAAGGCAAACTTATTGAGGCACTGGAGACACAGCAAGCACAAGTTAGACAAAGACTTTCCTTTAGGGAAGCATGTAGTCTGTGTGTGGGGTAGCTCAGCTTACAAAATAATTCAATAAATAAGCAGTATAATTTAAGATAATAGAAAGAATTGCTATGAGATGGTGTGCTATGAGTGAATAGGGTACTTTAGATAAGGAAAGAAAGTCTCTATGAGAATTGATTGATGGGAGGAGTGTGCATAGGAAGATTTAGTGGCAGATCTGAGGCTGAGTATTCTAGGCAGAGGAGAATCCAAGAAGACCCTGACGCAAGAAGGGAGCTCGGTGTGATAAAGTCAAAGAAAGAAGGCCAGTGTGGCTGGAGTAATAAGCTCTGGGGATCAGCTGAAATTGAATCAAGGGCAGGAGAAGGTCAATAATAGCTGTGGAGTGAGAGAAGATGAGAAATAATTACTCAAGTCTCCCAAGTGCATACTCAGACTGAAGTCACTGGGGTGTGGATGCTTTTTATCATTGTGCATCAGCTTGCTCCGAGGTGATGCTGCATTTCTCTGCTTCTGCTGAACTTCCTAGCTGTAGAGCATGTTGTTCTCTCGAAACATCACCTTTATTATCTCTGCACTCTGAGTAGGTGGCAGTGTCTTTATGTCAGCTTTTATGAAAGTGAAATTATCACCAAAAGGCACAGAGTGCAGAGTCTGAGAAATGCCTGCCTAAACCAGCCTAGCAAGAGGAAGGCAAGGAGCTTGGGCCATTTTTTGCAGACTGTCAGACTCAGATAAGACCTAAGGCCGGAGCTCTAAGCCCTTTTCTTCTGCTGTGGCCCCAGGAATGTGGAAGTCCTGAAGAACGTGCCTCCTCAGTGGCAGACCATGACACTGGCAACACAAATCTCTGTTCAGAAATGACTCACAGGACTCACAGTTAAGGTACAAATATCTGCCGTTTGAACTGCATCAGCTAAAATGTTTCTTTGGTAGTATATGGGGAGGGCAATTGGAATCAAATCATGACTGCAAGCAATGAAGGGTCATAGAAAATGTCTTCCAAAATGGGATTTTCTTCCTCTTGCCCCGCCTTGTAAAACAGTGATAGAGACAGAGGCAAACTTTTACTGCATAAATGTTTTCCCGAATCAGTGCCTCGTGTGATTCAAACAGCATACGTAGTAGAGTAACACTCCACAAGGGAAAATAGATATTGATTATGTTTACTGGTATTTTTTACTCTCTGATACCTGCTGCTTATGCTGGAACTAAACAGTTTGAACAGAAATCTCTCTCATTTTGAAAAGAATATTACAGGACCCATTTTGTGTGTTTGCCATCAAAAGTCTGATTTCCCCTTTTTAGTTTTTCTCAAAAGGGAATCACACCACTGGAATCAAATTAGAGTGAAGCAGGCCAGAGAACAAACACAATGCCAGAATTGAACAGAAACAGGGGGAGAGCTTTTGCATGTATCCCTTCCACAGCACAGAGGCTGGGCGCCTGCAATTCAAGGAGCTCGAAAGTGATTACCAAAAACAAAAATAACGCTTCATTACTAAAGGGACTTGGTTGAAAAATACACATGCTTTACCTGCAATGCAGTCAGCTTATATCCCTTTTGTTCCTTCCTCCTCAGAGACGCCTCAACCTAATGCATTGGTATTGAACTCATCACACTGGAGCTATCCATTAATTTCTAAGGTTATTGCTTTTTATCCAACAGAAAACTTCACAAATTATAAAAGGCATACAGAGTTCACAGTTATTATTCAGTATGTCTATAACTCTCATGAGTTATAAAGTACTTTATAATTGCTTTTTGTTAATTATGAAATTAACTTTTTAAAGTAAAGGAACAAAGGCAAAATAATCTGGAATACATTTGACAAATGCCAAAAGTGAAAAGCTTTTTAGAGCATTTTAACATTTAGGAAAAAAAGCAATTACCTATGAATTTGTAAAATTAAGAACCAAATCTGATGAACACTTACTTTCTGACCATCAAGAATCTACTAACTATTTTAGCTTATATTCTGATTATCACATATTTATCAATAGTTTAATTTGAATTAGAAATGCTGCAAGAGAGAATGTGAAATTATAAATTTGATTTTTTTTTCCTCCTACAGTAAATTCCCAATAATTCTACAATAAAGATAGCAAAATAGGTTACATAGTAGTGTACTAACTGGAATGGCAGCGGTAGAAGCTCAATGGTTCTCTAATCTACCTGAATCCCTCAATAAAAAACGGAGCAACTAGAAGAAAAAAGATTGAAAGACCATAGGATCATTTCTACAGTGATACTAAGTGCAAGGGAAAGAAGAGGCTACTAGTTAATTCTAATATTAAACAATAGATAATAACCAAAAAAAGAGGAAACTACATATTATAAGGGTATTACCATGAAGGTAACCATTGAAACAAAAATATAATTCTTCTTTAATAAAAGGAAAACAACTGGAGAAAGAGCAAATAAAATAGAACACTTAGGGAAAGTAGAAAGGCTACTTATATATATATATATATATATATATATATATATTTAAGAAAGGATATATATACATATATATGTATATATACATATACATATATATGTATATGTATATATGTATGTTACTATATGTTATATATATAACATAAATTGAAAATAAAAGGATAAATAATAATATGTTTTAATGGTTATCTATAGAGGAATTGATGGAATAGATTAGAGGGGACATGGGTAATAGTTAGGCTTCATTAACTATTGTTTTTATAGATTTGACCTTACTGAAATCTATACATGTATGAATACATGTAAACAAAATTAAATTTGAAAAGATATTCTTATAACAGTAAAACAAAAACAGATCAACCCACATATTTCTCTGGGTTTGTGGCATAACCACACAGAAAGTAATTATTCCAGGTGACTTTAAAACAGTAATTTGGTAAGTCATCTCTAGAGGGATATAGCCTAAAGATAAAAAGAATTATACAAAAATTTAACTGTTTCAATGATCATATTATCAATGGTAGCATTAGCATTGTTATCATGAGAAAATAGTATATATAACATGGGCAAAAAAGGAAACGAGTATGTGATATTCAAACTCTAGTATTTCCGAAGTGTTTGTCCAGAATTCTTGTGGGAGAAAGAAGAAATAGATGGAAAGTAGAAGAAATTAAGTAAAAACTTTATAGTGTACATTTTTATTGAAAATATCTATATTTATTCTTTAGTATCTTATCTTTAAAATGCAAACATTGAATTTTCCTTCCTCTGTCCACTGAAGAGTCCTAGGCATAGTAATGAGTGAAAAGCAATGAGAACCCCTAGTGTGTAGATTAGGTTTTCCAAACATAATTACCCATGAAAAGAAACAAAGATTCTCCGGAGTAATGTCTAATTCCAGCATGGAGACATAAAATATGCAAGAGGCACATGTTATGTCAAACAACAAGGAATCCATCAAAGTCTAGTAGACTTTATGTAAATGACTCCAACGCAATTTGAAGTGTCACACTATCCAAAGCTGGGACACTTTGAGCAATAATAATAGTAATTGCAATGTATTTAAAAATACCAAATATGCTTAAACTTATGAGTTCCATTAAAATATCAAAAATGCAATGAGCTTATAAATTCAAAAGAAGCAATAAAGTACATTTGTCTAATTATTCAGAGCTCACTACACTATTTACTATATAAAAACAATGTGAATGACAATGACAAATTGACCTACTGAAAGACAGTTTTGCTGGGAAAAGAAAATTATAGTGGAAATTGGGACATTACAAAATATTAAATAAGTGGGAATTTTCTGAAATATTAATTATGAAATTTGTCTGCCTGGTATATTTTCTCACAATGGCCCAGCACAGTGACAACAATATATTAAACTCATACTAAATACCTAATTACTAAATAAGTAATTGACTAGATCCTAAACCAAACAAAATAGCAATCCTAACAAAATAATTTGGTAATCCTAAAGCAGATCATACCTATAATAATACGATGTTTACAATATGACTGGTAACGCAAATTCTAACAGGCTGTGTAGACATGGAGTTAAGATTCAAAAATAGAGATTTGAAAGTACATTAAGAGATTATGTTGCAGCATTTCAGATGTTTAGGGTATTCTTTCTTTCATTATCACTTACAAATTAGAGACAACAACCTGAGGCAGAGAAGCTCGAATTTCTCACCTATACATAAGCACAGAAATGACAAGAATATTGGAAATATAAAAGTTCACCTTACAGATTAAGTGTATATTTACTGCATATTATTAAAATTCTTAAATCATGACCAGATTCAATTTCAAGTTTTGTGCATCATTTAGTAGAGTGTTCAAATTCACTCATTCATACATTTATTCACTAATTTTCATTGGTTAACACACATATATTTTCCTATGTGCCAAGAGGTTGTTTTCAGTGTTAGAGAGTCAATAATGAATAAGGCACACACTGTATTTTTGAATAGATTGTGCTGAATGCGAGAAGCAAATAATTACAAAACAATGTGGTTAATTTATGATAGAGATATGCAGATAGTAGTTTATTACAGAAAAGGAGGGAAAGAACCTAACTCAGAAAGTGAAGGGAAAATATAAGGCATTCTAGGTATAGAAAGATAATGAGGAAAAGGTCTGGGGTGGAAATAAGGCATGGTTGCTAGAGAGAGAGGGACAGGGATAATATGAGAATATAGAATTATTTTGTCACCAGAACATAAAATATGTTGCACGTAATCTTATCCAACCCAATCTACAGAGTCACTGTATCTGTGTTGGAAATTTAGATCATTTCTATTATACTGTAAACTCTCCATGAGGATAAGGACAATTCTGGTTTGCTCAGCATTCTAGCTCCAGCATCGAACACATTTTCCAGCACATGATATGTGATCAGTGCAAGTTTGTTGAATAAATCGATGAATAAACAGATGAATATACGAGTGGCTTGGTATTTCCAACAAGACTCCTGTCTGCATTTGTGGGCATTAAAGCTTATTTTGGGTTATTCCTTACCACAGAACTCTTGAAGTGAAATTACTTGGCCAAAGGGTTTAAATATCAGAATGATTTTTGAAACACTCACAGACATTTTAGGGACTAGACAAGTCATAGCAGCTGCAAACAAGCAGCTGAAGCTGAGGAGATGAGCTTCAGGAATTACCCAGTTAGGCTGCCTCTGTGGAGCCCTGACTTGTGTCAGTAGACATACTCTCCAGGAAAATGTCCACGCATGCCTGCATCCATTCATTCAGCAAATACCTGTTTAGCACCTACTATCTGCTGGCACTATTCTAAACAGTAAAGATACAGGAACAGACATTCATACACACATGCACCCATACACATGCCCTCATAGATCTTATATTTGAGTCAGGGGAGACAAGCAATTAATAAAACACACAGTATTTTATCTGGCTATAAATGCTTTGGAGAAAAATAAAGGGTAGGGATAGGAAGGGTGACATGCAGCCTCATTGCCTATCAAAGTGCATTGGAAAGGGTATGCCTCTGGTGGAAGAGATGGTCTGGAAGTCCATCTTGAAAACTGATGTAACAGGAATTAAGGGCATTAGATTAGACCTATTGGATCCAGACAGTCAGTGATGGTTAGTTAGGCTGTGAGGGAGGTGAAGGTGGAGAATGGAAGTTGCTTGGGTCGCGCAGTGTTCACTCCTGGTGCTGAGGTGAGGCTGTCTCATCTGGAGCACTGCTAGTTCCTGGGCCACCTCCTGACTCCTTTCAGGCTGGTGTGGAGGGCTGGGTCAGCTGGGAATCTCCAGACATTTGTCTGCTTAGTAATTATGGGGCTCAACCTTCTAACTGTATCTCCTTCCTCAAATTGTTATAAGACTGACCTATATATACATTCATTATTTCCTTCTGATTCTCTAACACCGCTTTATAAAATTTAGGATAAATACAACATCTGTATTGGAAGAAGACACAAACCTGTGCTTTGAGCCTGTGAGTCAATCAATGCAGAATCAAAGATGAAGCAAAAAGTGACTTGGCAGGTTCCCCAAAGATGCCAGGATTCCAGGGGACATCAACTTCAATGGACACCATGGAAGCCAATTAAGCAACAAATCAGAGTGTATTCTCAATCATTCTTGACCCGTTGCCAAGTAGATAATAAAAATGGGATTTATAAAACCAAATTTCGGACTAAATCAAGTAATATCATCAGTTTCAGAAAAACTAATGCTGAGAAACCTCTTATAAAGCAGAGTGCCGCCCTGAAACTTACAATCTGGACTGGTAGACAAAATTGCACTGTATGGCAAATTCAATAGCATTGCAAGAAGATCTCAGACCTGCCCCTTACGGGAGTACATGTTAGGTGTGAAATGAGAGGTACAGGCAACTCACGTATCAGTTTACAGATGAAGAAGAGCTCAGATGACTTTTGGATGTTTTGCATAAGTTTGGGAAGAACTTAGATCATTGAAGAATGAATAGACAGAGGGAAATGAAAGGGGAATTCAAAAGGGGGTGAACAGCGTGAGAAAAAAAAAACAGGGAGACAAAAAAGTAAAGTTTTTTTCAAATTTAGTCTTTCAGGGAGTGGGGATTGTAGGGATTGCAGCAAAAAGGCAGTGGGATGGATACAAAGCCCTAGATTTGTGTAAGGCTATCTACAGAAAATTCTCAGCGATCTTAAAAATGTGGAAAGAAAACATTCCATCCCCATATAGGTTTGCTTCTTTCTTTTTGCAACACAACCAAATCAAACTTTAGGGCAAGTAAGAGACAGAAAGTTCTCTACTGCATTTTGAAATGCCAGTACCCTTTCCATTTTTTTTTTATTTTTTTTTTATAACTTTAAATACAACCAGAGGAAAGTATCATTCTCTCAGATCTTGTTAACAGGCCACTTTAGAAGCCTTCTAGACATACACAGGTTTTCGGGAGCTTCAGTGATGCTGAGCCTGTGAATTATTCAAGGCTCTTCCTTTCTCCCAGCGCTGTGCTTCTGAATGCCAGGAGCAGTGTCACTCATGTGCTATACTTGTTTTCACCCTCCCAAGACAGAAGGTGCAGTCTTAAAGAACAATTAAGTAGTTACATATATAAATTAACTTAGTCATTCCTCCAGGAAAATCAGAAACTGAAGGCTGACTTCTGACTTACCAAACAATGTTTTGAAGGCTCTAAAAGTCTCTGAGGGGGAAGAATAGGAACAGAAATCGTAGCGTTATTCACACTTTTCCTCTGTTCAGGTTTTATGTAACAACTAGAAGCATCCATAAAATTGTAGATGCATTTATGCAAGGTATATTTTCAGTGAATATAATGAAAAATTGTATTTTGAGCTATTTGGGAGATCAAAAAACTTCAACTATTTTTGGTAATCAAAAGACATGTTTATTCTAAATTGCAAGAATTATACCTGGGTAGGGGAGAATTTACTGAGCAGATAGTGGATGAGCTGGTCTTTATACAAATTAACAATAAACAATGAGAATACTATTAATAACACGATCACTTACTATGTACTAGGACTGCATATATTTTCTCACTTAAAGTTCACAATACCTACTCTTTGAATTAAGGATTATTATAGGGAAACTGAGGCTTAAAGAGGATTAACTGATTTGCCCAAGGACACCAGCACTAATCAGTGGTAGAGGGAGAATCTAAACCTAAATTGGCTTATTCCAGACCAAGCACCCTTCCCCACGAAACCCCACTGCTTTCGTGCCTGCTAATAATTCTAAATGAGTGGAGAAATTCCTAATTCCTTTACTTTGTTTTTCTTGTCATTTCATTTTCTGCATTCTCTTATCAAGTGATATGAACGTCCTGCTTGAGATAAGTGAATAGAGCTAGGAATTGACACCATAAAAGCTCATGGAAGCAACTCCCAGAGCTAATGCAGAGTTCTTTCTAGAGGAGTCAGATGGATAGCTCCTTCCTCGGGACCTGCCCAGCACACGAGAGGGCACCCTCTTGAAGTCTCCATCTGGCATAGACTGTGATCTTTAAGGTATCAGTAAGAAGCTTCTGAAGCTGCACCAGAGCTGCATCTCACTTGAAAAACGATCACAGATTTCTCCTTTCAGTTTCAAGCCTAATAATGCACGGCCCTTAGCAGACTTGGAAACTCACTAACTACTTAAGAGAGCAGCATTAGTCCTGAACAAACTATTTTCTCTTTCCCCTCCCCTCCTCAGATTCAATTATTTAAAAAAAAAAAAAAAAAAAAAAGACAAAAGACAAAAAAAAAAAAAAAAAGACTCGGTGTTGTTCCATACTTTTGATGCAGGATCTTCAGATACAATATTGTAATCAGAACTAAAAATGTGACAATAGTGAAAAAATTTAAAGGGACTAGTAAGAGTACTTTTAGTTTTTTAAACAGTATTAGTAGAATTCATATTCAAATATAAAATTAAACAGAGAAAAAATGGAAGGGCGGGAAAAGGTTGTTGGTTCTTTCAACAAGTTAAAATTTATTGAGCACCTCCTGGATGCCTGCTGTTATAATTTGTATCATAGAAGATAAGAAAGCAGTTTCTTTCAGTAGATCGTTTGACTACAGACTTAAACAATTGAAGTCTCATACATAAAATTATATTTATCAGGGGGAATAGTCACATATTTTCCAACTCCGTCATACTGGCAATTTGGAAATTGCACAGAGTTTAACATCAGAATAAGTCAACCAGCATAAGGAGCATATTGTCATTTCTATTATTTCCTCATAAACTTTTAGTTTCCCTCCTTCAGTGAGTGAATACCTCCTTTAGCTTCTCTCCTTCAGGCTGACTACATTTAAAGTAATGACTCACCTTTCCCTAGGTTATGCACTAGTGTTTAAAACTCTATAAAGAATTTAGATTCATGGGCACTTTGTTAAATTAGAACATGATTTCTGTTCCCTCACCTCTGTGGCTTGAGTCTTTGTATGATTGCCTTTACTACCTCAGTGTAATGAATCTTTCCATCTTGTTACATAGATTTATTATACAGTCAAGAATCTTGACATTCTGATGACTCTTTTTTTCTCTTCTTTCTCAAAGTTCTCCCTTGGGCCTTAATAAAACTGTAATTAAAGCAGTTGTGTTTAATAAATATTCCTTTAAGGCAAAAACATTATCATTTTCAGTTGAGTAACACATTGTCCAGAAAGACACCCTAAATAGCAGTAAATGTTTAAAAATGGCATTTATAAATATGTCTGAGTGATGGCAAATTCAGTCCCAAGGCTGATCAAATACTATGCAGATTTAATAGGCAATTATTTGCACTGTAATGACGCTATCTAATGGTTCCATCAAGAAACACAGTCCATACTTTCTGTCACTTATGTGAAATTGAACTAGGGGGATTTCTCTTCCATTCTCTCTCTGTCTCTCTGTCTTTCTCTCCCCCTCCCTCAATCTCTCCCTCCTCTTTTTTTTCTTTCTTTTCAAGTTCTCTATCTCCTCTTACTAAGCATATGCCTACGTGCAATTTACTTACTATCTCTAAGTCTTCAGACCAATTTTCCTCATCTATAAAATGGACACAGTAAGTATACTTAGTAGTATGTCAGAGGAAACATTCTCCTATCCTTGTATTATCAATTTTGCTGATCCCTGTAACCCCAAGAGAAGGAAGTATTTCTCATTCCCGCTTCTTCTCTAAAACCTTTTCCCTTACTCATCCGCATACAAAATGGAATAAATGACAATTGAACATGGGGCAACTCTGATATATACTGACACATTAGCCCTGAGTGGTCTCACAGCATCAAAAGACAAATAAAAAATGGAAGTGGGCCTGGGCTTATCTCTCTTCTGTTACTCCAATCACTACGGAAAGCTTTTATCTCACTGAACCAGGTAGCAAACCAGGCCTTCTAAAGGTCTACCTGGAAGCCAACCTCCCTTTCTACCCTCCTTTCTTTCTCTCTGTAACAATTCATTCTTTAGGATATATTTTCATGAAGCCATGTGGCTACTTCATATGTCAAGGTCATCTCTGTGTGCTTTCGGAACAAATGTCTCAAGATCTAACTTTGGGGAAAGAGAGACGCATCTTTTCAATGAAATCATAGCCACAGGATTTAATCCAACTTCATAGGAAGCAGGACTAATGCTATACTTTGCTTTTATCTGGCATTATGCATCTATTTCTCAACTTGTTAAAGAACATAGAGGACTAAGGATTCCTAAATTTCCACCAACGAAGAGTATATAAAATGTACATATATAAGTTCAAAGTCAAGAACCTACTCCCTACAAAATTGGTGAGAGTAGGTGGGACATCGATCCTGGAACTATTGCAACAGCAGAAGGCCAGAAATAGAAAGACTTGTTATTTAAATGGAGCTGCAAGCTGTGGTCTTGGCTACAGAAACAATGTGGGATCCTAGATCTTGGAACTTGGGATGGAAAGGAACAGCATAATTTGCTATGAGATTGAGATGTTGGATGAGAGCCCTTTTTGAGGAGGGCTAACTCTGGGTTTGGGTCCTGAAGAGGCACTGATGTTTAAGAGAGGGATGATTTGACCTTTGCAGGAGCCATTTAAAGGATAGAAAAGGAGGTGGGTCATAAGTAAAATCATAAATTTGAAAAACAAAGAATTAATCATAATACTGTTCCAAATTGATTCTAATATAAAATCCCTCTTACTCCATTAAAATAATATAGAAAGTAGTTATTATGCAGCCTATAAAAAATATCCCTTCATGTAGATCAGGTTATGATGCCACACACCTCAAGGGGCTAACCATGAGATGCAAATGGACAAATGTAGTCAGATGCAGGGAATCTAAGAAGGAGGGCAGGGTGAAGAGAAGTGGAGAACTATATGGGCATCACAGAGGGCAGCTGCTACTCAGCCACTGACAGAGGCCTCTTCAGGATGTGGTTTCTCAAGAAGAATCAGAAACCCAGGTTTGGAGAGCTTTTAAAGTATTGCATTAAACCATTTTTAGTATTAACAACTAAATCTAATAGTTTAAAAATTCTTATTAGTGGGAATATCAATGGCTTCAGAGTGGAGTACTAAGGCTATTATAGGAGTGAGGAAACATTGTTTTTTAATTCATGGTTCACTAGTCAATTAGGATGGGATCATATACAATTTGGCTTTCTTTTCTCTTTCAGTTAGAATTTTAACTACATGACTTTGTCACCTCTTTCAAGAATGGATATACCATGTAATCAAGCAATTTGGTATATACTTTACACCTTATATTATGATCGGTTGTTAAAATATTAACTAAAAAGGGGGGTGGTAGGAATGGGAAAACAAGCAGAGTTAGCAGATTTGAAGATAAAAGAAAAAAAGAAAGGTAATGAGAAACTTAAAAAGCAGAGGAAACAAATGATGCTGAAAAGAAACATCCTGGAGGAGAGAAGCAAGTCACACAGTGAGAAAGCATACCGAGAGACATTAAAGAAAATTTGAATTAATAATAATTGAAACTTTTACTTTGCTATGTTTATTTGCTCTCTAGCTATTCCATATTATTAAAAAGATATTGAGTATCTTCATATGTCTAGTACTGTCAAACTGAAACAGATGCAGCAGTGAAGAAAACCAGGCCCATGGACTCACAGAGATTACATTCTAGAGGGGAGACAGGAGATGATCAGATCAAGAGATGAACATACAATATGTCAACTGGTAGTAGGTACTACAGAAGGAAAACACCACGGCAGGATAAGGAGAGCTCATAGTTAGGAGATTGCTTCTTTGGGTAGGTGGTCCAGGAAGATCTCTGATAAGTTAATATTTTAGTAGAAATCTTAAGAAAGTAAAGGAACTGTGCATGAAGTTAACATTATATACTTTAAACCACCTCCATGACTACAAGAATTGGCTCTACTTTGTTCACTACTGAGCCCTTATTGCTTATCATGCAACAATGCACTCAGAGGAATAACCAAACGAGCCTTGCATGGTAGGTAGTAGCCTCTAAATAGCCAGAGCAGGAGACATAACACATCACCCCAAATCCTTGCAGAGCTCAAGGCCATTGTATTAGTTTGCCATCACAGAATATCATGAGCTGGGTAGCTTAAACAAAGAAATGTCTTTTCACACAGTTCTAGAGGTTGGAAGTCCAAAATCAAGGTATTGTGAGGGCTAGCTTCTGGTGAAGACTCTCTTTCTGATGTATAAATGGAAGCCTTCTTACTGTATCTTCACATGGCCTTTCCTCTGTGTCCATTCAGAGAGGTCTCTGGTGTCTCTTCACTTCCTTATAAGGACACAAGTTCTATCAGATTAGGGTCCCATTTAACCTTAAATGAGGTTTTACCTCACTGAATGCCCTATATCCAAATATAGTTCAATTGTGGTTTAGAGCTTCAATATATTGGTTTAGGGGAAATACCATTCAAGCCATAACTGCCATCATATCTCGGAAGATTTATTAGGGTTCTCTAATGATAAGACATACTGACAATGACTAATGTAGAAAAAGAAGAGTGTGTTGACAGGATATGAAGGACAAAGTTGACTTTGTTTGAGCCTGGTACCCGCTAACATTGGGTAGTGCATAGTCTGTATGATCAAAACCCGTGGCTTTATTTCATAACCTTGGAAAATTGAAAGGAATGTGAAGAACTAGACTTTGTAAGGCCAAAAATCAGAGAAGCTCTAGAGACCTTAAAAGCTGAAACTACTAGACTCTTCAGGATGTCATCTTCAGGGTGCTTGAACTCCAATCATTTTTACTCTTTGTAATCTTCCAATCATGATAAAAATTTTGAGAGAGAGATAGTTGATTGCTCTCAGGTCGTGCACATCTCTCTTTGTAAGAGGTCAAGAAACTTGGTAGATGGTGCTGAAAACTAAATAAAAGTGCTGTTATAAGAAACAGGATGAAGGGACTCTGAGCAGGCAAAGTTATAACAGCAAAAATTCTGGTAGAGAAGAAACAAGCTCTGGAGCCAGTGAATGGGGATTGGAATCCCAACTCTGCCATGTGTTCACTGGCTCTGTGACTTTGACCACATTACTTAATGGATTGCTCATCTGTAAATGAAAGAAAATTCCAGACTTATCTCCAAAAATGTTTATTTAATTCATTAACACACACACACACACACACACACACACACACACACACACGTAGAGCAGTACCTGACACTGTAAGTACTCAAAAAACATTAGCTAATATTATTTTCTCTAGGACTGAAGGTCCTCATTCATGATCTAATGTATATTCTGTATTAGAAAATAATTTCCCCTGAGATCATTTTATTACATTGTTATTATTAAACATAAATTATTCAATTTTATCCAGATTTACTTGACTGAATTCCCCCTCCTCTTCCTCTCTCTCTCTCTCTCTCTCTCTCTCTCTCTCTCTCTCTCTCTCTCTCTCACACACACACACACACACACACACACACACACACACACAGACAAGTATGCACTAGTATTGAAGTAAGTCTCAAAAGTTTCTTCCTAAGTATGTTATTGGAAAATATGCTTATAAAATTGCCTTTGGTAAAATCATAGTTGTGAAGATCAAACTTGCTCAAGATCAAAGATCAAACCAAATGACAAACGTAGTGCTTAATAGGCTGGAAAGAGGCAGTTGCAGAGTGAAGGTGGGTGTTAAGAACTGTTACATAAAAATTGTTTTAATTCAACATCAGGCAAAGGGAATAAATACCAAGTTAATAAAATTTTTATATGGTACAAAAATTGGGAGGCACTGCGAATATTGGAAAAGCCTAAGAACCAATAGCAATGTAGCCATAAAGGGGAAAATAAAGAAAATGAAATTCAACTAAAAAACAACAGAATACCATGATGAAATGAAATTAAATCGAGACAGTACACTCCTAAATTCGAACACTTACTATAGTGCACTTTGCAAAATTGTTTACATAATCATCTCCACTGCTCAGCCAAAGAACTGAGACATTAACTCATTTAATTAAAAAATTATTGAGTTTTGACTATGCACCAGATACAGTGTTACTCAGTGGGGTACACCAATGAACAAGTCTACGTCCTAGATAATGAGTGCACTGATTCAATCTCATCCATCTTTGTAGCCCCCAGCATCTAACATATAAGAATGAAAAATATAGAAAGAAGACAGCAGCCATTTTTCCAGTGATAGATGGCTAAATAAAAGAGGAATATTCATTGTCAAATGTACCTGAAAGGAACACTAGTATTAACACATATTGATTGAGAATAATATATACCAGACACTGCTGTCAGTGCTTGGTTCGCATTCACATTTAATCCTCAAACATTGAGGATTACCCCTGTTACATAGTCCAGGAAACTATAGGTAAGTAACTCTTCCAAGAACGCATAGTAGTAAGTGGTAATGCTGAGATTCAACCCAGATTTGTCTGATGTACTACTTTTAAATTATCATAGATAACTTTAGTTTTTAGGGTGCAAGACACATCTAAGAGGAGCTTTATTTAAATCTATAAATCTCATGCATTTTTACTGAGCATGCAGATGATTCTCATGTAGGCATAGTTGAAAAAAGTGTAAAACTATATTCAACAAGTCATCAGCATTAGTGATTATTTCATTGGTAATACTTCTTACTAAGATTTGAGTTCGATTATATTAAACATGATCACTGCTTTTTTTTTCCTGATCTAAACTCACCTTTGTGAATTTTTTCTATTCATTACCTCAGTTGATCCTTACAACAACTCTATAATGTAGGTGGTACATAAGGGAAAGGAAAACTCTTTGTTTTTAATCTTGTCCTTTTAAAAAAAATTGTAAACCAAGGTTTAAGAGTGTTGATTGGCTTGTGGACAGGCATATGAGGAATCAAATGAATGTTTTGCAATCACCATCCCTACCCAGCTTCCCTGATCCATTTTCCTAATCTTGTTTGCTCCAAAAATCCAGTCCTTCCAGAGAGATTTGTTCTACCTTCCTGTGACTTGCTCACATTTATTTGTAAAATGCAAAGAACTACTTCAAAGATGTTGTGAGACTTATCCTAATGTATATATAGAAGACCGTGAATGCTCAGTTCTGAGGTACTCCATAAATGCCGAAGAGAACAAACAAGAATAGACCTCAGGAAAATAGTCTGAAATCAATGAGCAGAATTGCTTTAGAAATCAATATCACCAAAGGAGACAAATGGCTGAAAACTGAGGACAAATTACAATTGCACACACAATGTAACACAATACCCAAACAGGCAAAGATTTTCAAGGCTGAGGATAAAGAGACATCTGATTCTAGGACGGGAAAGTAATAGCCTTGTTCTACAAAGCTCTGGGGAGACCATCTCTGATAACAGTGTCTAAGGTAATACAATCCCATCAAGAGTGTGATAGAAAGGCAACAGAAATGATTGGGGAGAGGAAACATTGATTTTCAAATTAGGTGTAAGGAGCTTAATGTGTGTAGACAGGTAATGTAATGACAAAGAGACCCATGATTCTGAACATAATACTACTTCTTCTCCAAAGAAAGATAGATGCTATTTAATGTAATATATGTGGGCTTACAAAAATAAACCAACTGACCACTAAAACTTAGTGCTACAAGAAACTAAGGAAGTTATCTCCATCCCTCTGAGAATGATATTCAAAATATTCAAAAAATGAAAGCATACCTTAATTTTTAAATAAGCACTAGTGGCACAGATTTCTGTTGATTCATTTACTCATTTAATGAATTTTTGTTGGATAATTGCTATGTGCTTTACATTGTATTAGGGGCTCAGGTAGAAAAATGAATAAGCCTTTACATTAAAGCAGGGGTGTCTAAACTTTTTTCAACATTTTTTACCAAGGGCCATATGCAGTAAAATACACAAACAGCCGGGCCACTCACTCAAGGTGAAGTACGTATTGCCTCACCTGGTTTATTTAAGTAAACTAAATATAATTTTGGAATTTGCTGCAGGCCAATTAAAAATGGATTGTGGGTCACAGTTGGCCCGCAGGCCATAGTTTGGACACCCCTGCATTAAAGGGTTCATTTTAAATTCAAATGCAATTGTAAAGAAGTACTTTATAAGAAGGTGACATGTATCTTAAAATGGACTTTTCTGTACTGTGATGAAAATAGGCACTTAGAGGCAGGGCATATTTTTAAATGAGGTGGAAAAAAAGAAATAATATTATAAAACAAATTTCATGTTTTCTCAGTTTGGAGGTATCTCAAAAATCTGAAAATGGAACTACCTTATGATCTAGCAATCCCACTCCTAGGTATCTATCCGGAGAAATCTAAAACTCCAATTCAAAAATCTTTATGCACTCCTATGTTTATTGCAGCACTATACACAATAGCCAAGACCTGGAAACAACCGAAATGCCCATCAGTAGATGACTGGATTAAGAAACTGTGGTATATTTATACAATGGAGTATTACGCAGCCATAAAGAAGAAAGAAATCTTACCATTTGCAACAACATGGATGGACCTAGAGAACATTATGTTAAGTGAAATAAGTCAGAAAGAGAAAGACAAATACCATATGATCTCACTTATATGCGGAATCTAAAGAAAAGAATAAGTGAATGAACTAATCAGAGACAGTTTCGGAAACATGGAGGAAAAACAGAGGGTTGCTAGAGGGGCGGGGGGGTGGGGATAAGGGGAAGGTGAGAGGTTTTGGGAACGTACAGAGGGATAGTGGATGGGGGGAGGGGGGTTCACACAGTGTGAGGGATATAAATGATAAACGTCTAAGTTTTGCTTTGTCTTGTGCACCTGAAACTAATTTAAAAAAAAAAAAAATTTAAAAAAAACAAAAAACAAACAAACAAAAAAAAAACTAATAAGTCATGGGGATATAATGTACAGCATGGGGAATATAGTCATAGTACTAGATAACACGGTACAGTGTCAGATGGTTGCTGGACTTAAGGTGATCACGTCTTTAGATATATGAGTGTTGAATAACTGTGGTGTACCCCTGAAAGTAATATTGTATGTTAGCTATATTTTAATAAAAATCTTTAAAAAAATAAAATAAATTGAAAAAAAAAAATTCATGTTTTCTTTCATTTGACTATATAACATAAAATCCCCATGTTATTATATTGGTTATTATATTATACTCTTCACAAACATTTTAATGGCTACATAATAGGTCATGAAGTGAAAGCACTTATATCCCACTGGAAGAGGGGATATAGAATAGATATAGTGCCAGACTGGCTGGTGATGATAAGACAGACCACTCTATGTGTGGGTGCCCTTAGAGTGTCAACTCCACCAGTAAGGAATGTCCCACTCTTCCAGTAGCTGAGAAGAAAACTGAACTCAGATTTGAATTTTGCTCACCAAATCCATGCTTTACCTTCCATTGGAAGACAATCAGGACATGCCTCTATCTCATGCATTAGGGGTACTGGATAACTTCTATAGCCAAGCTTTGGGGCAGTGGCTAATTTCTAGAAAAGCCAAAGCACGTGCTCACAGAAGTGTTGTGGGCATGGCAGGCGGGTGCCTATTCCTGGGGCCTCATCTTGAAGACCATCATTCTCTGTCCACGTTTTATTAGCACTGGTGTCATCATCCCATTTCCTTCAGCACCTGGAGCAGTAGTGTATTCACTGTCTATAAACCCTAGGGGTTGCCATGTCCTTTTCACATGAATCCTGAAAAGGACAGGGTAGTTAACAACTTAACACTACTAATAATAGCAAGTATCACTTTAATAGTATTAGTGACACATATGGCAGGACCTGTTCTATTTTGTACTGATTCATTTCATCCTCAGAATAACGTTAAGAAGGAGATATGATTATCCCCAATTTGATAGATGACCAAACAAGATTTAAGAGATTTACAATGAATTAAGGTTTCTTAGGTAACTTGCAGAAGATCGCTCAGCAGGGCTGTGAAGGAACCAGTATGGGAATCCAGGCAGTCCACCTACTTTACAACTATGTTTCCTGCACATCAGGACTATGACTATTTAATTAATCCAGTGAGTGACTTCAGACCAGATCCCCACTAACAGAGTATATGTACTATTGGAGACCAAAGCCCTCCTTTAGCACAAGTTCATTAAACCAACAACCCCATTTACTGGAGCCCTATGCTCTTACTAAGAAAGAAAATAAGAAATTCCAGCTCTGACAAGGCCACTGTGGCCTCAAAGTGAAAATAATGTCTGACCCTCATTTGTTCTAATTAATGCTCTGCCTATTGGATCAGCTAAGAGCCAGGTGTCCCAGGCACAGGAAGTGAACACATTACACAGTGAAAAAAATTGAGGAGAAGAAATGGGATGAATCTAGGGAAAGTCCCTGATGAGGACTCAAAAGAGGAGTCACAGAAACCAGAGGCAAATTCTGACAGTGGCCTGAGATAATAAAACAACAGCAAACCACGATTCAAAGTAGGAACCAAGTCAGACATGAATCAAAGTATAAAATTGTTAAGGATAAGAAGGAAAACATGGGGAAATGGTTGCAAAACCACTGGAGTTACGCCCTCATACCTCAAGAAGACACTTGTCAAAGCTTACGAACTCATTCTTGCTTCTCTTCATCAGCATAATGATAGTAAAGGATTCTTTTGTGTTGGTTCTCCCTCAGACATTACTCTGTGCAATAATGTATTAAATATTAACACCTATATGTATTCATTTTACCAACAATCCTATAAGGTAGGTATTAGTATTATTTACAATTTAAATGAGAAAACTCATGTCTGAAGAGATGAAATGCTGTTTCCAAGATCACTCAGTTAATATGTGACAGAGCCAGGATCCAAAGCTAGGTGGCTTTGTTCTCGAGTTATCATTAACTATCATATTGCATTGCCTCTCAATAGAGGGATTGACTATATCAATTGTGTTTACCTACGGTCATTTCATTGGTACATTTGGGTGCCTTGTAAATATAACAAGAAAATTGTTCATTTGGTTGCTACAGTGAAATTAATGTGGAACATTCTACCATCATTTACTAAAAACCACAGGTGTTGTTTTTGTTTGTTTGTTTTTAAAATTTTGAAAATTTACTTACTTTCGTGTTTAATAATATAAGACTTGGCTTTTTTAAAAGTCAGGTTTATTGAGGTATAAAAAAAAAAGTGCAGCTTTTTACAGTGATCTTATGGGCTCTCTTTGCCTGAAATTCTAAATGCATGTACAATCCAGCCACTGCTCTGTATTAGAAAGATCTGAGGTTACTTTCTAACATATTAAACAATACTACAAGGCATATGTGAACAGACCTAGTTATTTGAAAAAGGATCCCTCTTTGAGATCTTATCTAAGAGCATTACTACCATGAATCTATGCAAAGAAATGGAAGACTTATTCCTCGGTCCATTCAAGATCATTAGTAATCAACGCCACTGAATTTTCACCACTATTTACTGAAATGATGCAAATTCATTCCCTTTTTCATTACTTGCAGCTTCCCTGAGGAATCTAAATCTTTTCTCCACATCAGACTTTCATATACAATCCATCCACCTTAAACAAATGGCTGGTCTGCCAAATCCGCAAAGCATTTGAATGGTAACCAATGTTAATTCCATTGAAAGGGGACAGACCAGAAGAGTCACAAGATTAAGAGGATGAAGGAGGGATACTATCTGTTACAAGCCTATACTGTAAGCACATAGTCATGACCAAATTACCCCCGACATACTCTCAGGGTTTGCACAATCATCCTGAACCCCCTTCATTTGTTTTCAACATAGTCCTCTCTTAGAACCCAGTCCCCAGTATCACCTCACTTGCAGGGCTCTGAAAGAAAGGAATGTACACATCTTTACCAAAGGAAACAAGTGATTTCAAGTTACAGAAATTTTAAAGACATTTTAAATGTAAATATTTCTCAACACATATAGCAAAGCCTTGTCAAAATTCCCCCTCCCGCCAAAAAATCAGATAACATTGGCTTCAGAATATCATATTTCTTCATGCAAGTGACTCCTCAGCCCAGTAGCAGAAGATGATAACATTCTCATTAAAATTTCAACTGTGCAGAGATGTACTCTGCAAAAGAATCCTATGCCTTAGACTTTTTAAAGGGGCATGGCCCATACTATTTGGAATAAAGTTATCGAAATTGTGCAGCAATTCTTATTAGTGCAGCAATTCTTATTACTGTGGATCATCCACATCCATAGCAAAGCCCAGGATTTGTGTCATATGCAGAACATCCAGCAAATAATTTCCTGGGATATAGGAGAACTTGTAGCATTTAGCCACAGACATGAACGTATAAGATAAAACATGATTGCATTATGGTTTGTCAGTAAGTAGTAAAAATATTTTCCAAAATACCTTCTCATGGGGTTCCTTAACAACATGGTTGAGGTACCCTGAATACTTTAAAATTTAGCTATCAATATGTAGATATCTCTGAACATTATGTTCTGATGCTAAAGAATGTTTTCTTCATAGAGATTTTCCACTTACACTCACCAAGGGTTAACACAAATGATTCTTGAAGGAACTTGATCCTGTCACCAAGGAATTGGCTCCCAAGGTAAGAATGTGCTAACAGATTTCCCAGGGATACTTTCTCTAAGAATAAGGGTGCCCATAAGGGGTGCTAATATTATTCAGTTAATGTTACAGTGTACTTAAAAATAAAATTGTTACAAAAATAAAAAATAAAAAAAATTGTTTCCACTTTAAAACTATCAGGCATTAACACTGGTCAGAGCCAGTGGTGGGCTCATACTCAGCTGTGGAGGCCAGATGCAGGTTACTATGTAGTGGCAGGTGCCACTTATAGTCACACTCATACTGATGGGTGCCAGAGTAGGTAGCAAGAACTTGGACCATCTATGGGTTCACTGGCAGCCACAGAGGCCCTGGCTATTGGCCTGCTCTCCTCTGACTGCATGCTTTCCCCTTAAATGTAAACACTTTAGTGGAGTCTGGCAAGAGTGTTGGGCTGGGGTGTAGAGGTGCACAGCCGGAGGGAATAGCTACAGATGTCCACCATTGCTGAACAGTGACAGAAGGCAGGACCTCATCCAGGTGCACAAGCAGCTGTGGGGAACTCTGGCTATCAGTGACTACCCCTTGGCTTCCCATTCCCCCTTGCAGTGAGTACATAAAGCACCAATGTCTTAATTACTGAAGAACAATGTTGTTTATAGCTCTATATAAAATGATGAGGAATCCATGGCTAATATGATATTAAAAAAAAAAAAAAAGTCCTCTAACCCAAAGGTAAGACTGGGCAGGCAGAAGAGCCTTTCTAAAGCTAATCTTGCTCCACAGGATTAGCCTATGCACAACTGCTCCTCCACTGTAGTCACAGTCGACCTCACAAACAATCAGCTCAAGGGTCAGTCCTACCCACTGACATGCAAGCAGCAAGCAAGGTTCAGTTAAAACAGGAGGGCACACACAACCCACAGAAGGGATACAACTGGAGCATCCAGCTCAGGTGACCAGGGAGACTGCATCACTGGGCACCACAGAACACCCACTGCATAAGGCCACTCTACTAAGACCGGCAGACTTAACATCCCTACCTAATACATAGAAACAAACACAGGGAGGCAGCCAAAATGGGGAGACAAAGAAACACGCCCCAAATGAAAGAACGGAACAAAACTCCACAAAAAGAACTAAGAAATGGAGACAAGTAATCTACCAGAAGCAGAGTTCAAAACACTAGTTATAAGAAAGCTCAATGAATTTAGGAGAAGATTAGATGAACTTAGTGAGAACTTTAACAAAGAGATAGTAAATCTAAAAACGGAGATAGAAAACATAAACAAGAGTCAGAAATGAAGAATACAATAACTGAAATAAAGAATACATTACAGGGAAGCAATAGTAGAATAGATGAAGCAGAGTATCAAATCAGGGATTTAGAGGATAAGGTAGAAAAAAATCAGTTAGTTACCTACAAGGGAGCTCGTACATAAGTCTCTCAGCTTATTGCTCAACAGAAACTTTGTAGTCCAGAAAGGGTTGGCACAAAATATTCTAATTGATGAAAAATAAGGACCTACAATCAATATGACTCTACACAGAAAGGTATCATTTAGAATCAAAGGATAGAGAAAGATCTTCCCAGATAAGAAAAAGCTAAAGGACTTAATCAATGCCAAACCAGCATTACTAGAAATGTTACAGGGACTTCTTTAAGAAGAAGATAAAAGATCAGAAATATGAACAATAAAATGGTAATAACTACATACCTATCAACAATTACTTTAAATGTAAATGGATTAAATGCTATAACCAAAAGATAGGGTGGCTGAATGGATAAGAAAACAAGAACCTTACATATGCTACCTACAAGAGATTCACTTCAGATCAAAAGACACACACAGACTGAAAGTAAAGGGATGGAAAAAGATATTTCATAAAAATGGAAACAAACAAACAAACAAAAAGCTGTGGCAGCAATAATATGCCAGAAAAAATAGACTTTCAAACAACAACTATAACAAAAGACAAAGAGGGACCCAGTAATCCCACTTCTGGGCATTTTTCTGAAGAAATTCAAAACCCTACTTCAAAGGGATATGTGGATTCATATGTTCAGTGAATCATTATTTACAACAGCCAGGATATAGAAGCAACCTGGGTGTCTATCATGGTTGAATGGATAAAGAAGTGGTGGTACCCATATACAATGGAATATTACTCAGCTATAAAAAAGAGTGAAATCTTCCCATCTGCAACGATATGGATGGACCTAGTGGGTATTATACTGCGTGGAGTAGGTCAGACAGAGAGACAAATGCCATACGATTTCACTTATATGTGAAATCTAAAGAACAAAACAAACAAACAAAACAGAAACAGATTCATAGATATAGAGAATGTTTTGAATGCTCACCAGCTGGGAGAGGTTTTGGGGAGTGGGTGAAAAACAGAAAGAGATTAAGAAGTGCAAATTTGTAGCTACAAACCATCATGAGGATATAAAGTATAGCATAAAGAACGTAGTTAATAATATTGTCATAAATATATATTGTGTCAGATTTATTGGGGTAATCACTTCATAAGTTATACAAATGTCTAATCACTGTGTTGTACACCTGAAACTAATATAATATTGTATGTATACAGTAATTGAAAACTAAAATGAATATTTAAAAATCCTCTAGGGCTACACATTTTTAATATATACTAGGATTTTCATTGTATATTAATGCTTTCTGACTTCTCTTGAGACCTCAAAATGTCTCTGTTGACTTTTTATTTTATTCTCATTGATTATTTAATAAAATTTTCACAACTTTTTTTTCAAAATGTACCTCTCTTTTTAAAAAGATTTTTATTAAAATATATTTAGCATACAATATTATATTAGTGTCAGATGTACATCAGAGTTATTCAACAGAACTCTCTCTTTGAACTCTGAGTCACTCCCTCAGCCACTTCTCTGAGAAAAAAGATCAAATTCCCTTCTCATCACCAAAGTTAAAATGTATATATGTGACCTAAGAATCACCCTCTCTCACTTCCTTTGAGATACTTAAGATGAGCAAAATCAAATCCCTGATAAAATTTATTTGCCCATGTTTCTCCCTAATTGTTTATCATCCCAATAAATTGTATAATTATCCAACCAACTGCTGAAGCCTGAAACCTGGGAATAATGCCCCTAGGTCTCTTGAAATCCAACATCTAATATCATTTCTTGCTGATTTTATCTCAAAAATATATCTCTAGTTCATCCACATCTCTTCATATCCATAAATTGACTCCATACAAGCTAACATCTCCTATTTATTGAAGCAAAAGCTTCCCAACCAACTGTTTTCCTGCGTTCATTCTTGTTTTAGCCAATCCATATTCACTCGACAACAGAAATGTGTTTTTCTTATTGTAAATCTCCTATGTAACATATATATATATATATATATATATATATATATATATATATATATATATATATATATATGCTTTCTTTTATCCTTTAGAATAAAATCCCAATCCTTTATCATGGTTTGAGTCCCACATGATTTTTCCAGTCTACTTCTCTACACTTGGGTCCTCCCACTCTCCCCCTCATTCACTAATCTCTAACCTCATTGACCTTCCTTTGGTTCCTCAAGCATACTAAAGAGTTTTCTTCTTACAGCTTTGGGTGTTTCCTCGCCCTGAAACATTCTTATCCTTCGTTCTCAATCATTCATTTCTTATAACATCCTATTTGAAATTATCCCATTTAATTTTTTGTCAATTATTGGTGTATGTTTTCTCCATTAGACTTTTATTCTATTATAGCAGGAGCCATATTGGACTAATTCATATACATTACCATCAACCAAATGTGTAACGACTGTCAAGAAGAGGGACTAAATTAAAGCATATACTGCCTAATACTCCCAACCAAATTCATTTGATCATAATAGGATAATACACAAATTTTTAAATTTTACAATAAAAATTTACTCAATATTTTTCACATAAAATGCTGCTTTTAAAAAAACCCTCTATGAACC